>NC_083579.1:74162370-74411144 GCF_027579695.1 Neoarius graeffei
GAGAATTGCATCAAAGAGTAGCATCTTGGGGTCACAAAGTCTCCATAACAACCATCAGGCGCTATCTACATGCCAACAAGCTATTTGTGAGGCGTGCAGGGAAAAAGCCTTTTCTCACTTACAAGCATAAACGTAAACATCTGGAGTTCGCTAAGCGGTACTGGGACTTCAACTGGGACCGTGTGCTTTGGTCAAACGATACCAAGATAGAGCTTTTTGGCAACAAACATTCTAATACATCACAAAAGATGAGTATGCAGAAAAGCACCTCATGCCCACTGTGAAGTATGGGGGAGGATCAGTGATGCTGTGGGCCTGTTTCTCTTCCAAAGGCCCCAGGAACCTTGTTAGGGTGCATGACATCATGAACTCTTTGAAATACCAGGACATTTTAAATCAAAATCTGGTGGCCTCTGCCCGAAAGCTGAAGATGGGTCATCACTGGGTCTTTCAGCAAGATAATGACCCTAAACATGTGGCCAAATCTACACAAAAATGGTTCACCAGACACAAAATCAAGCCCCTCCCATGGCCATCTCAGTCCCCAGACCTCAACCCAATTGAAAACCTGTAGGGTGAGCTGAAGAGGAGAGTGCATAGGAGAGGACCCAGGACTCTGGATGATTGAGAGATTGTGCAAAGAGGAATGGTCGAAGATCCCTCTCTCTGTATTCTCCCATCTTGTGAAATGTTATAGGAGAATATTAAGTGCTGTCTTGTTGGCAAAAGGGAGTTGTACAGAGTATTAACATCAGGGGTGCCAATAATTGTGGCGCACACATGATTTCATGTAAAAGAATTATTTCTTAATGTGGGATTTTTTTTCCCACTGAATAAATGCACTTGAATTAAAGGTTGGATTTTTCTCTTTTTTTGCATTGTTGTCCTAGATTATTTAAAAAAAAATGAATTTATTAGAAGTCTAAGAACATATCTTAACGAAGGGTGCCAATAATTGTGGAGGGCACTGTATACACACACCTTTTATACATTCTAATGTTCTTGTCAACTCTGTTAACTCTGTTATAAAACTGCATAAAATCCACAAAAATTTTAAATAATATGTATGACACCTGCACTGAGTGAGGTCACTTCCTCTGGCAGGAAACTTCAGAAAGGCAATGAGGTATGTTATGTTTCTTCTCTCATTAATTTGAACAAAATGTTGAGGATACACCAACAACCATCCATCCATCCATTATCTGCAAAGGTTTATCCTGTGCAGGGTCGCAGGCAAGCTGGAGCCTATCCCAGCTGACTGGGGCGAAAGGTGGGGTACACCCTGGACAAGTCACCAGATCATTGCAGGGCTGACGCATAGAGACAAAACCATTCACACTCACATTCATGGCTGTGGCTCGAACTCAATTCAAGCCACCAAATTAGCCTAACCTGCATGTCTTTGGACTGTGTGGGAAACCGGAGCACCCAAAGAAAACCCATGCAGACACGGGGAGAACATGCAAACTCCACACAGAAAGGCCCTCGTCGGCCACTGGGCTCGAACCCAGAGAACCTTCTTGCTGTGAGCCGACAGTGCTAACCACTACACCACCGTGCCACCCAGATACACCAACAGTAGATTACTTATTTGTCAAATCTGTTATTGTGATATTGGAATTTTTTTTTTAAAAACAATATGATCAAAATCCATAACATTGTTTTTATACATGCCATGTAGTAGCTAGTTTGAGGTTAGCATGTGGAATTAAGACACAAAGTGGTGGGGAAATGTCAACCCTTATCGTCGAGTCTGTTAATGGATTGCCCAGTTTAATGATAACAGAGTTGACGATGACCAACAGAATCTCTCTCTGGTGTATGGAAAAGAATGCCTCAAGCAGGACATGATAAATGGATTTACACAATGATGCAAGAATATGATTTTTAAGTATATTTATGTTTATATTGCAAGGTATAGTGTAGCTATAATGCAAGCAAAAATGCTATTTTCTAATTGAAGCAGAGGTTTATTAATGTTTTAAGTTATTTATCGGAGACATGCACATACATTTCTATGAAGCAGACTTTACACAGTATGTTTAAAATGGCTTTAACGTTTATTTATATATATTTGTAAAACATATCAATATCACACAAACGGCATCATGTGGAAGGTTTATATAATTCAATAATGAACTGACTAGCTTTGTCAAAACAGGCAAATAAATCCCTGCCCTCGCGCAGTAACTCAGCACTGAGTGATAGTTTTAACTTAAGGCTTCCGTGGCGTCCAAATGCTTGTTGAAAAGCACCAGATGCCAGACTGTTTACATATTGATCAAAATTGTGAAGGTTCGTCATTGAATCATTGCCTTTCTAGAAATCTGGACTAGAAAAGCCCAAAAATATGAGGAGTTAAACATCTGGTCTGCTTTTAAGTGATAAAATGCACCACCACTGCTCAATTTCTGTAAGGAGATTCTGTCAGTGGGTCCATCCAAAGTGCAGTCTAAACTGTTGACACCCACAGCTTTTCATGGCTCAACAGCAGGATGAATAAAGACATGGAGGGGAAAAAGGAGAAAAAGAGAAAACAGTCTACTTGTGACAGCGAATTTCGAATAGCTCCTTGAAAGTTGAGCTTGTGTGGTCAGGAGTGGGCATTGTCTATTTTCAGCAGCGTGTAATTAGCGGGACGCAGGGCCTTGAACTGGATCCCCAACGAGAGAAGACAGCGGGACGAACGAGAGTTAAAATGAAAGAAAAATAGAGGACCAACAGTAACACACATGGATCCAAGTTAACTACAAAAAGGTCTGTGTTATTAACTAATAAATCAAAAAAGATAAATTAAGGCTAAAAGAAAATAAGAGACGCAACATAACTCAGAGAGACTTCAGTAAAAGGAAGAGGAGACAGCAGATATATTGAGGAGCAGCTCTTGCTGTGTATTTCAGCCCACAGGCACAGCTAAATGAAATTTGCTGACCTATATTTGACGCAGGCTTCGTCTCTTTCAGTCCCTGAAACGTGGTGTAATTCTACAACCCTGCTTAAGGATGTGACTTCACTCAAATATTCCATATGCTGAAGTAATTTACTGTTGGGACACTGTTGTAATACCGTACTTCCATTCTTTAATAAAATATTTGAGGTCTTTAGGATGACCGCTGCTATTTAAATAAAGCATAAAACACAACAGGACATGCTGTTGTAGGAAAATAATCAGTGATAGGGTGGTATGAAGCAGCATGATGTGAAGCGGAGATGCTATTACCATCCACAAGTTGATCATTTTCCAATAACAGTATATCCTGAAGTGTTTGATTCCACCTATACCACAGTAAATTGTCAACAGTTACATTTCCTTATTTGTTAAAGACCAACATTATACTTTTTTTAAAAATCAGTTCATAGCAGTGTTGTAGTCGAGTCACTAAACCTCAAGTCCAAGTCCACTCTCGAGTCCCCAGTGTTCAAGTCCGAGTCAAGTCCAAGTCATTAAAAAACATTTCGAATCAAGTCCGAGTTGAGTTCACATCTGATCCGAGTCGAGTCCGAGTCCAAGACTCCAACCGCACCATTTGACGGCGGCTGTTTTATCACCATGAACATTAGTTTGCTCCTGAACATGCCGTATGAACAGGTGAATGTGCGTCTCTTTGTCAGGGAGTGTGAAGTATTCTGTCAGAGATGGTTGGGAGACGGATGTAAGTGCAGAAGGTGTGTTTATTAATACAAGTGAAGACAAACAATCCAGAACGGCACGCAAAATCATAAAACAGTGAAACAGGCGATAGGTCAAGCGAGGCACAAACAGGCTATCGTAGACTCGGCAGGATCAAAGATGAGAAACAGGAAATCGGGGATCAGGAAACCAAACAAGGAAATAAGGCTCGGTAATGTGTCAGCAACGCAACTCAATACTTCGCAAAGTGAATGCGTTTTCACAGTTTTTATATCGGCGTGCTGATTGCACCTTAATCCTGTGCAGGTGCGAGTTGTTTATGGCGTGTGCGAGAGTCCGCTTGGCGTGCACACTGTCTGAAGCGCGCCAGAGAGTCTATCTGATGCACGCGCCAAGGCGCGTAGGTGTGACACTCTTACACAAAATTAGTACAAAAATTAACATAGACATAAATATCTTATGCCAAATTATTATGGCATGCTACAAAAAATAAAGAAAAAATCCAGAGTCCTCGTCTTCAATTTACGAGTCCGAATGCAGTTAATGCACGAGTCCGAGTCATCACTGCTCAAGTCCAAGTTGAGTCACGAGTCCTTAAAAGTCGGACTTGAGTACTACAAGCCTGGTTCATTGTTAACATTTAGGGTCACAAAAGTTATTTGCTGTTAGCATTTACTGTACATTAAAACCCCCATCAACAGTCATTCCATCACTTTCTCTAGAAGCTAATAAAACGGTTAAAATGCAGCTTGTCATCTCACAGACAGACAATAAAATGGAAAGTTCACTATCCTCGCAGAAAACTTAAAGGAGAACTGAAGTCAAATTTTTTAATCAAAATAATATTTCTCATTTTATTAAATATAGGAATGCATTTTTGATCGCTATTTTGTCGCTGCTATAGCAAGTTATGAGTGTTTGAAATATGCTCTGTAATACATCAGTCCGTATGTCAAAGCGATGGCCGTAAACGAGATTTGTTGAGACCTGTGCGAGACATTGTAGGATGGAAGTAAAACGTACAGCGCAAATCAAAGTGACCAACATCTGCCAACGTTGTCAAAAGACGTGCGTGCCCTCTTTCGAATGCTGATGTAATCAAGCCGGAAGTTTTGTTTGTTTCGATAGCAATCAGGAAAGTGTGAAAAAAGTATGCAGTAATCATCATTTAAACTCGTTTTTGTGCAGTATTTCGTTTGGAAAACAGTTTTCAAAATGGCGGCACTGACACCTGGCTGACACTTCATGTTTCGAAGTCTCGCACAAGTCTCGTGAAGATCGCGCGGATAAGCGACGCCTGCCGTGGACCAAACGAACTAAATTCAACACGGCTAAAAAACCGAATAGGCCAATAAGTATAATATTTAATTGCAATTAGTTGCCAATACGAGTCACGATATAAAGGTTACTAAAACTGAAAATGTAATTGAATAACACATTAATTAAGAAATAAAGCAAGTTTAGAAATTACTTCAGTTCTCCTTTAAAGGACCAGTTTTACATCTAAAGACACCAGAGACTCCTTGAAGTATTGAACTCTGAAGAAAGTGTCACCATTTCAACAATATTTTTTCCTCAAAATTACAATACCTTCTTTAAAGGTGATATACATCATACCCCTTTTCCACAAGATGAGACAGTTTCCTGAGGTCTTAATGAAATGTCTGTGACATGCTTTGATCAAAATACCACAAGGATAAAGCCCCACAGCTCCCTTCTCACCCTGTCTAAACAGCCCTGATCAAAACGGCTGATTTGAGGAACGGTCTGTTCCTTTAAATGATAATGAGACTCTGTTCACCCCACCAAACCCCATCCCCACTTCCAGTGATCAATCAGGTAGCACCTCCTTCATGAATATTAATTCCCAAAGACAGTTCTCAATGCATGAGTGGAGATACTTGGAAGAGGGGCAGCACAATTCTAATGAGCTCAGCTTGTGACATAGAAAGAGGAGCCGAATTTGAATGGCTTATTGAAGCACACGTTTTCTGAAACAGGCAGCTGAAAGGAAACTGACTGGGCGTTTTATTTGAGAATTTGTGGGATGGTAGGCAGTCCATTTACCCAAATGTACATGCACAAGCAGTGTCATAATATGTCCGCTTTAAATCTGTTCATTATTAGGCTTAGAGTCCCTGTGTCCCAGAGTATCTGCCTCAGGCTCAGTGAATAATAACCGAGAAAAAGTCAAGATTAATAATTAAATAATATTGGCTGGTGTTGAGTGGTATATCAGATATATTCCATTCAGTTAGCATGATATTGAACGAGTTGAAGATGAGTAGCTGAATGGAATATATCTGATAGACCACGAAAACAAGCCAGCCAATATTATTATTATTATTATTATTAATACACATTTGATGGAACAAACCTGGCAGCGGGCGGCACGGTGGTGTAGTGGTTAGCGCTGTCGCCTCACAGCAAGAAGGTCCGGGTTCGAGCCCCGTGGCCGGCGAGGACCTTTCTGTGTGGAGTTTGCATGTTCTCCCCGTGTCCGCGTGGGTTTCCTCCGGGTGCTCCAGTTTCCCCCACAGTCCAAAGACATGCAGGTTAGGTTAACTGGTGACTCTAAATTGACCGTAGGTGTGAATGTGAGTGTGAATGGTTGTCTGTGTCTATGTGTCAGCCCTGTGATGACCTGGCAACTTGTCCAGGGTGTACCCCGCCTTTCGCCCGTAGTCAGCTGGGATAGGCTCCAGCTTGCCTGCGACCCTGTAGAAGGATAAAGCGGCTAGAGATAATGAGATGAGATGAGAAACCTGGCAGCCAGGTTTGTTTACAAACTGTCACAGTCGCTCGCGAGTGCCGAAGTTTTATGTGTAAGAGCTATCTTATGGCATTTTCGATTCACTGTTACAGTTTACTGCAGGCACTGGCGGCGAACAAAGAAATTATTCTGCATGTGCATTGCAGAAAACTCTCATTACCTCCGCCAAGGAGGTTATGTTTTCGGTAGCGTTGGTTTGTTTGTTTGTTGGTTTGTCTGTTAGCAACATTACGGAAAAGGTTATGAACAGATTGCTCTGAAATTTTTTCCAGAGGTGTGACTGGGCACAAGTAACAAACCATTAAATTTTGGCGGTGATCCGGATCACCTTCTGGATCCCGGACTTTTTTAAAGGATTCTTGGCGGAGGTCTGTGCTCTCCGAGTGCTTTTCTAGTTGGATATTCAGATCAGCTCCGACGTGTGACATGTTGTCTTGACAACCATGCAATATTGTAAACCATATTCAATACTCATTCTCCACTGGGTTGAGTGGTGTAATCCACGTAGGAAAAGCAATATGCGAACAATATTGCATGCTATCAAACCAAATGAACGAAACCCGCTAGAAGGGAATAGAACACGTTTTTATTCCATGGAAAAAGTGCCCTGTATGTATAATCATCACCGATATTCACTTTGCCTTTGGCGAATAATTGTTAAATAACCCACCTAACTAAATTTTATACAGTGGTGCTTGAAAATTTGTGAATCCTTTAGAATTTTCTATATTTCTGCATAAATATGACCTAAAACGTCATCAGATTTTCACACAAGTCCTAAAAGTAGATAAAGAGAACCCAGTTAAACAAATGAGACAAAAATATTATACTTGGTCATTTATTTATTGAGGAAAATGATCCAATATTACATATCTGTGAGTGGCAAAAGTATGTGAACCTTTGCTTTCAGTATCTGGTGTGACCCCCTTGTGCAGCAATAACTGCAACTAAACGTTTCCGGTAACTATTGATCAGTCCTGCACACCGGCTTGGAGGAATTTTAGCCCATTCCTCCGTACAGAACAGCTTCAACTCTGGGATGTTGGTGGGTTTCCTCACATGAACTGCTCGCTTCAGGTCCTTCCACAACATTTTGATTGGATTAAGGTCAGGACTTTGACTTGGCCATTCCAAAACATTAACTTTATTCTTCTTTAACCATTCTTTGGTAGAACGACTTGTGTGCTTAGGGTCGTTGTCTTGCTGCATGACCCACCTTCTCTTGAGATTCAGTTCATGGACAGATGTCCTGACATTTTCCTTTAGAATTCCCTGGTATAATTCAGAATTCATTGCTCCATCAATGATGGCAAGCCGTCCTGGCCCAGATGCAGCAAAACAGGCCCAAACCATGATACTACCACCACCATGTTTCACAGATGGGATAAGGTTCTTATGCTGGAATGCAGTGTTTTCCTTTCTCCAAACATAACGCTTCTCATTTAAACCAAAAATTTATATTTTGGTCTCATCTGTCCACAAAACATTTTTCCATTAGCCTTCTGGCTTGTCCAAATGATCTTTAGCAAACTGCAGATGAGCAGCAATGTTCTTTTTGGAGAGCAGTGGGTTTCTCCTTGCAACCCTGCCATGTACACCATTGTTGTTCAGTGTTCTCCTGATGGTGGACTCATGAACATTAACATTAGCCAAGGTGAGAGAGGCCTTCAGTTGCTTAGAAGTTACCCTGGGGTCCTTTGTGACCTCGCCGACGATTACACGCCTTGCTCTTGGAGTGATCTTTGTTGGTCAAACACTCCTGGGGAGGATAACAATGGTCTTGAATTTTCTCCATTTGTACACAATCTGTCTGACTGTGGATTGGTGGAGTCCAAACTCTTTAGAGATGGTTTTGTAACCTTTTCCAGCCTGATGAGCATCAACAACACTTTTTCTGAGGTCCTCAGAAATCTCCTTTGTTCGTGCCATGATACACTTCCACAAATATGTGTTGTGAAGATCAGACTTTGATAGATCCCTGTTCTTTAAATAAAACAGGGTGCCCAGTCACACCTGATTGTCATCCCATTGATTGAAAACACCTGACTCTAATTTCACCTTCAAATTAACTGCTAATCCTAGAGGTTCACATACTTTTGCCACTCACAGATATGTAATATTGGATCATTTTCCTCAATAAATAAATGATTAAGTTCAATATTTTTGTCTCATTTGTTTAACTGGGTTCTCTTTATCTACTTTTAGGACTTGTGTGAAAATCTGATGTTTTAGGTCATATTTATACAGAAATATAGAAAATTCTAAAGGGTTCACAAACTTTCAAGCACCACTGTATATAATAAAGCAGTGGTGTTCAATCAGATCCTAATTGTGCCAGTGTGATGGCAGCGTTCTATTCCAACCACACAGGAGCTACCTGCTTCGACCCATTTCATTAGCTGATCTTGGTCTTTAATCAAGTATCAGGTGTAGATCCTGTTAGTTGGAAGAAAACCCTGCAGCCACAACGGTCCTTTGGGATACAATTGGGCACTACTGATTTGCAGTAACTCTCCCATGCAGTATTTGTATAAAAGTGAAACACAGGAAGATTCTGTACTAACGGTAAATCCTCCAGATTGGATGCTTCATGTCGTGAATCCAGAAGGTCGTATCCCACCTCATTGTAGATCTCCAGGTAGGATATGTGCATAGTATACACCATGCTGTGGTCCTGAAAACAAGGATAAAAGTTTTTCAGTAAGATTTCAAGTTGTATGATACCTATAATAACTTATCAACATAGAAAAAGCCAAAATGTTTATATCAGGGCTTCAAATTAGCTTTGTGGATCACTAGCTAAAACACTGCCACCACAAATGTACACAACTGAATGCAAAAGTTTGTATCTTCCATAGTTTCTGGATGACAAAGTGAACATGAAAATCCAAATCATATGGGGAAATTAACAAAATACTTTTTTTCGTGTCACTTTCAGTCCCCAACCCTCATGATTTGAAGAAGGCAGGACATTTGTACGACATCTGGCAGAGTTTTAACTGACGCATCAAGAAAAATGGGCAAGCAATCTGGCAGACTAATACAGAGATGGAAGGAAGAAAAGGGGAATTTTATAACTGAAAGAATAAAAAAAAAGCTGTTCAGCTTTTCAGAAGTTGGAAGCAGTTATAAAGGCAAGAGCGTGACAAATAAATATTCTCTAATAACTTGTATCACTTTCAGAAAGGGAGATGTCACTTTTACACTGCCATCATTTTGAATTTTTGCGCTATAAACCTTTAACACGCTAAATGAATTCTCAAATCTGATTGGTCAGAAGGTGCTGATGCATTTTCTGCAACAGCTATGGATGCAAGGGTTCTATTAATGCACTCTTACATTAATGACATTTAGCAAACGTGCTTATCCAGAGCAACGTACAACATACTCAGACGGCTCCATAGGGAGCAGTTGGGGGTTAGGTGCCTTGCTCAAGAGCACTTCAGCCATTCCTATGGGTCCAGGGAATTGAACCAGCGACCTTTTGGTCCCAAAGTTGCTTCTCTAACCATTAGGCCATGGCTTCCCTCCATAATATGTTATTGTTTCTATACTAATAACTTATTCGCAGGGACTTGTACAGCAGACACTCAGTGTAATATAAGCCGAAAGATATTTATATGATATGTTGTTGATATAGTGACGTTTTCTACAAGGAGATGTTTGTTTAACGCTTTAGAAGGAGTCACCAGTGTCAGCGCTTTGTAACAAACACTCAGAGCTAAAAGTATAACTTGATGTTTTCTGTCATGGGAAACTTTATATTTTTTAGTTACTTGGTTACGAGCTGGCGGCACGGTGGTGTAGTGGTTAGCGCTGTCGCCTCACAGCAAGAAGGTCCTGGGTTCGAGCCCCGGGGCCGGCGAGGACCTTTCTGTGTGGAGTTTGCATGTTCTCCCCGTGTCCGCGTGGGTTTCCTCCGGGTGCTCCGGTTTCCCCCACAGTCCAAAGACATGCAGGTTAGGTTAACTGGTGACTCTAAATTGAGCGTAGGTGTGAATGTGAGTGTGAATGGTTGTCTGTGTCTATGTGTCAGCCCTGTGATGACCTGGCGACTTGTCCAGGGTGTACCCCGCCTTTCGCCCGTAGTCAGCTGGGATAGGCTCCAGCTTGCCTGCGACCCTGTAGAAGGATAAAGCGGCTAGAGATAATGAGATGAGATGAGGTTACGAGCTGCATATGGTTTTCAAGTGAAAGTGAGCGAATGACTGTTTATAGCTGCTATATCGTAAATAAATAACTTATTCCAACTATAACATCCAAAGTACATGTTTTTCATAAATAAAAATTATATATAATTGTTCTCAAATTGCTGTGGTATAAGGAATAAAACTGCCTTCATAGAAAATGAAATAAACTTTAGGAGGCTAAAACAACTCTGCTTTGCTTTGGGCCACATCCCACCACGCTGTCAGAGATTTTCCAAAAACATCATGCCCCGTTGTGTTGTATTCCTGACATAAATTATTATGCGTCATTGGAACAAACATGCAGCACTTAATTACTGTAAGGATTATTTGCAATTTTCAGTTCTGTGAAACTGGATTATTTTTTTCCAAAAGCACTGGAACAAAAAGATTATGATACAAGAGTAGAGAAAGCATTACACTGAACACTTTCTTTGCAGTTCAGACAATCTTAACATCACAATGGTTTTAGAAACTGCCCATGACCCTGGGGGCCCGTTTACACGAGGACGCTGTCGGGTAAAAACGACTAAATATTTTATCGGAAGTGCCTTTCGTCTACACGGGGACGGCGTTTCCGAGGCTGAAAAACGGAAAAAATTGAAAACGCCTTCCAGAGTGGATAAGTTAAAAACAGCCCCCGTTGCATATCCGTCTAAACTACCCAATACGCGAAACTCTGCTCGGATCTGCTCCCTTCGGGTACGCGTTTACGTCATACATATGTCATATACTGTACATGCCAGCCCGGGAAGTAAGAAAGTAAGTAAAAAAGTAAGAGCATGTCTGATTACATCGATCCAACGGACCTTCAAGCTGCTCTGGCAGCTTTAATAAACGTCCAGGAGTCCTTCGAACATCTATACCGAATCTGCACATATACCGTTAATGAACAGAGGCGGGTATAGCATGCTCTTACTTTTTTACTTACTTTCTTACTTACCATAGCCAGAGTAGTCAAAGTTTTCGCGGCGCAGATGTGCAGATCAGACAAGACGGAAGACGTTGCGCATGCGTGCAGACATAGCGGAGGCCTTTCACAGCACCACCTAGCCGCCTGGCATGCACATCCAATTGAATTCCACACATTTATGCGTCACCGTATAGACGCAGATTTCCTCCTTGAAAACGGTCATGTAGACGCAGAAAAAAGTGAGAACGAAAACGGACTTTTGCGTTTTTGTTTCAGACCATCCCTGTGTAAAGTGAGCCTGGATGTTAAATAAATTCTAATTAAATAATTTAGTTATATATTTTAATATTATTCATCATTTAGTTAAATAATTACAAGTGTGATGAATTCATAGAAATAGAGGACATCCTGCACATATTATGGCAGCTACAAGACATGCTGCCATACAACTGCCATACTGTAGAACTGCATGCAGAGTTGTAGTCGAGTCACTAAACCTCGAGTCCGAGTCCAGTCTCGAGTCCCCAGTGTTCAAGTCTGAGTCAAGTCCAAGTCATTAAAGAAAATTTAGAGTTGAGTCCACTATTGATCTGAATCGAGTCCGAGAACAAGACTCCAACCGCACCATTTGACAGTGGCTGCTGCTGCTGCCTTTATGTGAAAGCGTCTCTGCTACTGTGTTGGACTAATGTCACTGCTCGACTGCCTCATTTTAGTTAATAGGCTACAGATAAAAAGCTAGTTCATCGCTCAGCAAGCCCCGCCCATTATCAACAGAGCAATGAACATAGCGTGTCACTTCCTTCTCCGGGTGGAGTTTTGCCAAATGACGATTGAAGTTCGAGGTTGTCCTCGTCGTCTCCTCGATAGCTCTTCTACATATGGAACACCTAGCAGTGCATTTTTTCCCACTGCACGAGAAGTCCATAAAAGCAAAGCGGACAATCCTGGGGCGTTCTCTCCAGGAATTTTAGCGCCATTAACATTAGTTTGTTCCTGAACGTGACATATGAACAGGTGAATGTGCATTCTCTTGCACTGAATTAGTATAAAAATTACTGTAGATATAAATATCTTATGCCAAATTATTATGGCATGTTACAAAAAAATAAAGAAAAAATCCAAGTCCTCATCTCCGATTTACAAGTCCGAATGCAGTTAATGTACAAGTCTGAGTCATCAGTAATCAAGTCCAAGTCAAGTCACGAATCCTTAAAATTAGGGTACGAGTCGGATTCGAGTCCGAATCCTGGACTCGAGTACTACAAGCCTGTTGTAGAGTAAAAAATTTGAAAGGATATCAAACAAAATAGAAATATTCTCTGACAATCACAGCCCCACAACTTTCAATATGCATGGTCTGATTTTTCTAAATGTGTTAATCAATAGAATGAAAAGCTACAAAATTAAGGAGAACTGGGAAATGAAAATGGATAACAGAAGAGAAATCAGGGAAAATTAACCACACCAAAGGTTCTGAATATGAAGCTTGCTAGACCGTCAAAATTAATTCCAGTGTCATATATATATATATATGGCATCATTCATAAGATACACAAACACAAGATCCAAATCCTCAGGACAGGCACATAATGATCACAGCCAGTCACATTAGGAGGAGAGGACCCTGAAGAAATTGATCACTTCACTGACTTAGGGAGTGTGATCAGCAGAAAAGGTGGCACAGAGAAGGACATTGCAGCAAGAATCAGAAAAGCTTGTGCAGCCTTCATAGCCCTCAAGAACATCTGGAGGTCTAAAGAGTCGAGTACTACAAGCCTGATTGCATGCATGAAGTGAGATCGGACAAACTGAATTTAAATCAGGTTAAAATATCTAGTTGTGAGATAAACCAAAGGAGAACAACAGAAAGTGGAGCACAAATAATGGACTCTGTAATATACACTTGGCTTCATCTTCCAATCTGAACTCCACGTTCGGGTCAGTCCATATGAAATCACCGGAGGCCTCCCGACTGACCATCTCCGATTTGTTTCATACTTTTACAAACTAATGTTATTATTCCCAGTAAACACCATACAAAATTTCAGCCTTATATCTTTATTAGTTTTTGAGATATCGGGGCTTTAAAAATGGGGCTTGACACTGATTTTACTGTAAAAATCAGTGGCACAGAAAAAGGTATCAAAAATGCGCCATGTTTTGCTACAGACGGAAATGCCGTTTCAAGGCATATGATATATGCTCCAAGTAATACATAAAATCTGGAAATTGACATTAATATAGTTTTTAATATTAGACTATTTATAGCATCCTCCAGAAGCACATAGTTGTGTGTTTCTACTTGCTATCTAGATACAGTGGCTGATGTTTGAAGTTTTGCATCTACTGACACTGTAGTTTGTTTAAATTGTAGAACTGGGTATGGTAAAACTTGCAGAATAAAAATAAGATTAATATTTAGACATAAAATACAAAAATATAAATTCTCTGATACAATTTTGTGATTGCATTTTAAGTACAGTGGTTCTGTATTTTACATTTTCTGTTTGTGCTGAAACATGACATATTTGATACCTTAATAAATATAGTTTGGTTCAAGATACCAACTTCATATTTTGTGAATATATTAATGAAGATGTGCTCTTTCCAGTGGTATAATTATTTTTATGGTAGACCTTGTCGTACATGAGCAATATGCATTTGAAATATAGGCGTGAAATTATTTTTTTCCATTTTTAATGTCTCATAAATCAGAATTTTATTTCTTTTAGAGAAATACTTAGGTCACCAAAATAGTACTACAACATGAGAAATAAATACCAAAATTTGAAAGATCTGATATGCTTCAATGTGGAAATACAGAGGGCCAAAACTGCTCCAAAGCACAAGCGAAATTTTATTTTTACAGTTTTCAGCAAGCTATAAACTGACAAATATGCAACTGTGGATCTTTTTTATAGTAGTTAAAGACATCTAGTACCTAAGAACAACTCCTGAAAATTTCATGCATCTAACATGAATAGTTCAAATGTAATGACTTATTGAACTTAGAATCGTTTTCTGTACCACTCGGTTTTACAATAAAATCAGTGTCATGCCCCATTCTTAAAGCCCTAATATTAAAAAAAAAAAAACTAATAAAGATATAAGGCTAAAATTTTGTAGGTGTTTACTAGGAATAATAACATTAGTTTGTGAAAGTATGAAACAAATCGGAGATGGTGAGTTGGGAACATTTTATGAAGTCTGGTGATTTGAAGTGGATTTACCCTTTCTAAACCTTAGTAGTAACTAAGATAAAATGTCTGGAGTCTAGAAAACCAGTGATAAAATTATTGAAACATTACAGATGTCATCACTAACCTGGCCGATATGCTGGTACAAGTAGGACAGCGTTCTGGGGATGATTCCTCGGTCACCGTAGCGCTCAGCACCACCCGTGATGGTAAATGTCTTTCCACTGCTGGTCTGTCCATAGGCAAAGATTGTACCATTGTACCCTGCCAGCACACTGACACAGACAACACAGCACTTTTAAAAATGAAGACAATCAGAAGAAAATCCGTTTTCAATCAGCCCAAGAATGCAGTGTTTTCCATGGCTAGCTGATGTGAATCTCAGAAATTGCTTACAACATCGCACAGTGTCTGTAAACTTTGACTGAATGAAACCTGACATTCCCAAATGACCCAAGGAAATGAAAAGAGCCTGAGCTCCCAGAGACAAACATATGACTAAGCAGAAGCAGTCACGTCAGAAACGATCATGGATCGTACAGAGCGGTTTTTGCTTTGGCGCAGCAACGGCCATTCTGGAAACGTGACCTGTACTTGATAGGATACTGCTGAAGAGTCAAAGAAATTACAAGTAGGAATGAGTTCTCTCAAACAGTGTGGCAAAAAAAACATTTATTTATTTATTTAGAAAACAAACACCACCACAACAAGAGTGCTCCGAGAGCATGTTTCCCCCACTGGGAACTCTGCCATAACTCTAGTAAAATGCGACTGAATTGAGCAAAATTGCAATATGCATATTACCGACATATAGCAAAGAATCCTGCCAAGTTTCATGAAATTCCTCTAAAAATTGTGAGAGGAGTTGCTTTCAGAAGGTGAGCACCCTTCCCAGGACGGATAGAAATCACCACAACATAATCGCCCTTCGGGCCTTTCAGCCAGCGGGGGATTTAAAAAAAAAAAGTTCACGATTTTCATGATTAGTATGTGTATAGGTGGTTTAACGATTACCTTGTGGGTGAGAGAATTTGGTTTTTGATGTTTCACAGAGCTTTTGGAGAAACCCTACAAAGGAGAGCTCCAAGACTTGGCTTTTATCCTTGAACTGCTATTACTCAAAAAAAAAAAATCACCGCATCTTGATCATGAATGACATGAAACCAATATAGACAGAGTGACATTTAGAAAGAAATCCACTATTTCCTCAGAGGAAAAAATATCATACCTTGCTTGAGTCATCGTATACTGTAACTCGTCATCATGAAACAAATTAATTCCTCTACATCATAGGTGTCAAGCATACATCCCATGGAACAGGACTGGCCTGAAAAACACTGTAATCTTGCTCACTAAATGAATTTAGAATCAGTGTTCAAAATTAAAATTATCTTATGATAATTTATGGCAATTACCATAATTACTTATGGTAACTGAATTGAGAAAGAGCTAGTCACTGTTCTAATCCACAAAAGGCAAAACAGAACTAGATAGAGACTGTGACTAAAGTCACAGTAATTTGCACTAGCTGCTACAAACCATGACGTCTCATCACCGTACCCTATAGATCCAGAATGTTAAGAGATAGAGAATGATGCTTAGTGAAGAAAAGTTGCACCTTGCCACCCTGAACAAAATAAAATAGAACTGTGAGTAAATTCACTATAGAATACACTGTGCTTATGAGCCTGTCATCATATATTGCCACATGTACGGGAATAAGTTGAATTACCTCCCCTTTGAAACATCGGACCGGGATTATTTTCCTTCATGCACATCTTCAGGTGGTATACTGCAACTCTGTAAAGTTTCATTAAAATCCATCAAATTGTTTAGGAGGAGCTGTGCTGACAAGACACATGGACAGATGGACAGACGGACGGACAGACAGACGGATGGATAGAGTGATTCCTATATACCCCCCAAACTTTGTTTGCAGGGGGTATAAAAAAAAACTGATTGAAAAAAATCCTGGTTTTCATAGATCATTCCGGTTTGGTGATCCAGATCAGCACCAAAAGTCATAGCAACGTAATTCAGCCCAGAGGTATTCTTCATGTGAAATCTGATGATGATTGGTTGAAAACTAAGGGAGAAATAACGTCCTAAAAAAACATAAGGAGAAGAATAATAAGAAGGAGGTGAAGAAGAAAGATCCTGAGTGACAGTAACAATTTGCGCCAGTGCTGCTAGCGCAAATTAATAATAAACATAGGGACAGCTATTGAGAAAATGTGCCAATTAGATGTATTCATTCGCAAGCTAAAAATTGATGCTGTAAATCATGTCTTGTTCTAATTTCGGTGGTTTCACAGCAATGAGCTGAATG
Organism: Neoarius graeffei; assembly: GCF_027579695.1. Lineage (NCBI taxonomy): Eukaryota > Metazoa > Chordata > Actinopteri > Siluriformes > Ariidae > Neoarius > Neoarius graeffei. The sequence goes on from NC_083579.1 coordinate 74,179,404, forward strand.
CATTCACTCACATTTGTGCGTTCACTCGTGTTTGACGACAATAGAGTGGCTAGCCACTTTAAGTCCCAGGGCACCTTCGTGTTTCTGTTACATTCTGGCTCTCCCTTTCATTTAAGCCGTCATAGTTAGTCTTGCCGGAGTCCCTGCTTCCACTTCGCACACAATGTACACTTTTCTTAACCACTACGTTACAATGAGCGTACCCAACAATCCGTTTCTCTCTCCATCTCCCTCATTCTCTGCCCCTCCCCCCACCCCCCTCTCTCATTACACTGCTACTCCTGAGATACCAGCGACCATTTCTGCTCTCTGGTCCTGCCTGATTCATCCTGATGCCCTACTTCTGGTTGGAGTTCTCATCACCTTGCTCCTGCTAAGGATGGTCCCATATGCATGCACTTAGAAACTATGGAAATGGCTTTGGCCTGCAAACATTTGCCATGATGGCTTAGGACTACAACTGCCATAAAAAATAAATAAAATTTAAAAAAAAAACTTCAGGACTGCAGTTGCCACAAGCAGTCTTACAGTCAAGTCTTCATCAGTGATCTGTTAATAACGTCAACAAAATAGACCATGTTAAAACTAGAATGAATTTCTTGGGTGCACTTTTAGATCATAGAGGCAAGTTATTTATAAAAATCACACTATCCAGTGTCACCCAGATGAGGATGGGCTCCCTTTTGAGTCTGGTTCCTTTCAAGGTTTTCTTCCTCATGTTGTCTCAGGGAGTTTTTCCTTGCCACAATCACCTCTGGCTTGCTCATTAGGGATACATTTTATAAATTCATATACAGTGAGAGTAAAAAGTATTTGATCCCTTGCTGATTTTGTTGGTTTGCCCACTAATAAAGACATGATCATTCTATACTTTTAATGGTAGATGTATTCTAACATGGAGAGACAGAATATCAAAACGAAAATCCAGAAAATAACTTTAAAGAATATATTTTAATTGATTTGTATTTCATTGAGGGAAATAAGTATTTGATCCCTCTAGCCAAAAGCACTTAATACTTGGTGGCAAAGCCTTTGTTTGCAAGCACAGCGGACAGACGTTTGTTGTAGTTAACCACAAGGTTAGCACACATATCAGGGGGAATTTTGGCCCACTCTTCTTTGCAGATCCTCTCTAAATCATTAAGGTTGGTGCGCTGTCGCTCGGCAACTCGGACCTTCAGCTCCCTCCATAGATTTTCGATTGGATTGAGGTCCGGAGACTGGCTGGGCCACTCCATGACCTTAATGTGGTTCTTCTTGAGCCACTCCTTTGTTGGCTTTGCTGTATGCTTCGGGTCGTTGTCATGTTGGAAGACCCGACCACGGCCCATTTTCAACTTCCTGGCGGAGGGGAGGAGGTTGTCCCTCAGGACTGCACGGTACATGGCTCCATCCATCTTCCCACTGATGCGGTGAAGTAGCCCTGTGCCCTTGGCAGAGAAACACCCCCAAAACATAATGCTTCCACCTCCATGCTTGACGGTGGGCACAGTGTTCCTGGGGTCATAGGCAGCATTTTTCTTCCTCCACACATGAAGAGTAGAGTTTAGGCCAAATAGTTCAATTTTGGTCTCGTCTGACCACAGAACCTTCTCCCAATCACTTTGTACATCTTTGAGGTGATCATTGGCATACTTTAGGCGGGCCTCCACATGTGCCTTCTTAAGCAGGGGTACCTTTCGGGCACTGCAGGATTTTAATCCATTGCGGCGCAAAGTGTTGCCAATTGTTTTCCTGGTGACTGTGGTCCCAGCTGCCTTGAGGTCATTCACTAACTCCCGCTGTGTGGTTGCAGGTTGATTTCTCACAGTTCTCATGATCATTGCCACCCCACGAGGTGAAATCTTCTGTGGAGCACCAGACCGAGGTCTATTGATGGTCATGTTATACTTCTTAAATTTTCTCACAATTGCACCAATGGTTGTTACTTTAATACCCAGCATCTTGCTAATGTATTTGTAGCCCATTCCAGATTTGTGCAGGTCAACAATCCTGTCTCTGAGGTCCTGAGAGAGTTCTTTGGTCTTACCCATGTTGGAGAGTTTGGAATCTGTCTGATTGTCTGATTCTGTGAACAGGTGTCTCTCATACAGGTGATTAGTTAGAACAGGTGTCTTCAATTCAGGTAACAAGTTGATTGGGAGTGTCTAACTGGTCTGTGAAAGCCAGAACTCCTAATACATACTAGGGGATCAAATACTTATTTCCCTCAATGAAATACAAATCAATTAATATATATTCTTTAAAGTTATTTTCTGGATTTTCGTTTTGATATTCTGTCTCTCCATGTTAGAATACATCTACCATTAAAAGTATAGAATGATCGTGTCTTTATTAGTGGGCAAACCAACAAAATCAGCAAGGGATCAAATACTTTTTACTCTCACTGTATGTGAACTGTATGTCTGGAATTGATACGTTTCTATAAAGCTGCATTGTGATGATGTCCATTGTTAAAAGCGCTATACAAATAAAATTGAATTGAACTGAATTGAATACTTAAGCAAATCACATCTTTTCATGTTTTTTACTTGTAAATAATTTGGCAAGCTACATTTATTTATCAACTCATCTGGCCGACAGGTGATGAATTTATGCCATCATGTGTTGTCCGTCGTCCGTCCAGTAGCGTCCACATTTCACAAAAATCGTTTCTTTTCTCTCAGTTCTTCACCAATTTTTATTCTTTTTGGCAGGAAGGTACGTCTGCCTGTGGTGCACATAGCTTCTAACTAAATATGCATAATTGCAATTAATAATGAAGATATGGAATAATTAAGCGCTAACGAGCAGTTTCCACACAAATCGCTTCTTCTCCCTCAGTCCTTCACCAATTTTGATTCTTTCTGACATGAAGGTAGGGGTACCTAGGGTGCATCTAACTGCTACCCAGATTTGCTTAATTGCAATTATTAATGAAGTTATGGACTAATTAAGTCTTAATGTTCAACAGCAGTTTAACAAAAATCGGTTCTTCTTGGTCAATTCCTTGCCATTTTGGATTCTTTTTGGCAAATAGGTAGGTATTCCTAGGGTGGATATAGCTTCTATATATAGCTTGCAACATTTATTGTGCAAGGTGGCCCACTTTAGATCGTTTCTTCTCGACTAGACGGGGCCGGCGTGAGCTATGCCGTCATTGATAGCCTCATTATATTATAAAATACCCCACTTCAGTATTATGGACTATTTTGTGTAGATTCCTGATATAATCCCCACTTTCAGAACCATGGCTTTCGATAATATGTTAATGTGTTCTTGGTCTACTAATTGGATTTTGGCTCGGCCCACCTGCCATTGGACCATGTGTCCATTTTTGTTACCCAAGATGAGGCAACATGACTCCTGTTATATATCATCACTCTTGCCACTGGTACCATGGTGCTGTGATGCTTCAGTGTGGAACTAAATACAGCAATAATTATATGTTTTGTCTTATTTTGTTTGTTTTTTTTTAAATGATGACATACTGTAGGCTAGTCAAACATGCTATTTTTCATCAAATCTCATTAAAGGTCATAATGTGGTTTGGCAATTTGGAAGTTAGCACTATTTTAGTGCGCCCGATTCACAGAACCATCATCTTTGGTTTAATGTCAACCAGATTGGAACAACTTGACACAAGTGGAAAAACTAAACCCAGGAATGTCTTGTGTCTTGCAAGTATGCATCATAAACACGCATAAACAGACACTTGGAAGCTTAATGGAAACTGTTTGTCTTTATAGAGCAAATGGTCATCACACTACTCATCCACAAATCACTGAATTCAGCTAGTCTGGGTCATAAAAAATGAAAAAGTGGGGTAATCAGACTGACATGCTGAATTCCATGAAGATTATAGAGTTTACAAAAGCCATGTGCTTGATAATGTCAGGCCAAAGATAATGCATACCACAAATCAGCAAATATGGTTTACATTCGTTTGACATTTACGGCATTTAAATTTAAAGTGACATCCTTATCCAGAGAGACTTACAAAAGTGCTTTGTAGTCTCCAGCAGAAGTAGATGATCCTGTTAATACAAATATGTCAGGGTCTAAGAATTCTATCAAGCTAAAACCCTGCATCAGTACAACAACAACAACAACAACAATTCTCTTTTTACAAGCCTTTCTTCCTCTGGGTAGGTCTTGTCCTTGTAGATTATTGACAGAGTACAATGGAGCCTAAGAAATGGAAAGCAATAAACATAGCAAGAGCTGGGACTGGTGACAGGAAATGGCCAAAGACTGGCACTGCCCTCAAGGAACAACTCAGACAGCATTCAGACCAGGGTGAGGCTCTTACCTCATCTTGTGCAAACTTAAAGTCAGCCTCCCCAAATTCTCCCACATCACACTGTTGCTGTGTTCCCAGGTCATATTTTTTAACCATATTAGCATGCCATTGTTGTGTATTATGCCTGATGTCAAGACTCTCGTCTCTGTGAGCCTACCACACAGATTTAATACTTGTGTCATTTTTAGGGCATACCTAACAACCTGTGTTTTCTCTCTCTCCTCCCCCCCCCAATCTGTCCCTCTGAGTTACATGTTGGTCCTGGGATTGAGATGCTGGCCTCTTCTGCCCCTCGGACCTGCTTGATCCATCCTGGTGCCCTGTGTCTGGTCGGAGTTTTATCGCATCGCTCCTGTGGAGGACGGCCCCATGAGGACAGTTGAGGGTTACACCTGGAGGACACTCTGGACTCTTACAGTAATGCTTTTATGGCTGAGGACTACAGCTGACTTGCTAACTTTAGGACTGCAGTTGTCATGAACAGTTTTGCACTCAAGTTTCCATCAATGAAGAGTTACAACATCAACAAAACTGACTTTATGTTAAAACTGTTTATGTTATAGTCATGCTGTCTGTTGTTGCCCAAATGAGGATGGGTTCCCTTTTGAGTCTGGTTCCTCTCGAGGTTTCTTCCTCATGTCGTCTGAGGGAGTTTTTCCTTGCCACCGTCGCCACAGGCTTGCTCATTGGGGATAGATTAGGGACAAAATTAGCTCGTGTTTTAAGTCGTTCAAATTCTGTAAAGCTGCTTTGCGACAATGTTTATTGTTAAAAGCGCTATACAAATAAACTTGACTTGTTCCCCCCCCACCGGCTCCTTGTAGCTGCCTAGTTCAGAATTAAAAACACAAAGGCATGCCTACAATGGTAAAAAAAATATATATATATATGTGTACACACACACACCAGAGCCCTCCAATATGCAACAACTCATCTCTATACCCACTCCCTTCTAGCCACAAGCACAGCTCAACTGGACTCACCATCCCTCAAGCCACAAGGAAGACATTCATCAAGACTCCTTCTTTGTCCTGGCACCCAGATGGTGGAATGAACTTCCCCTGGCTGTCCAAACAACTAAGTCACTTGAAGACTTTCTTCTTTACCAAGAACTTCACCAAACGAGCACTAAATCTGCATAACGGGTTTTAAAATAGCTTCTTTGCTGTACTAATTCTCACATTAACACCTCAGTAACAGGGTTTAGCCTTATGATATTCTTAGCCTATTTGCAGATCATAATCATTACATATCGTAAAAGCAGATCTCATGATGGCCATGTCTAGCTATAAAACAGGCTCAAAAATTAAAATGACTTCAATATCAGCTAATATTCTTGTTAAGCAAAGTTGTTCAATTATTGGTGCATTTTTGGTGCTCGCTGACAAACAAACACATGTAATTGCCTTTTGGAAAGCCTACACGTCAAAAGGTCATGGGCTATTTCAGGTTTTAAGGATACTAATCCTCAAAAATCAGTCAAATAAAGCTCTGCCCTGAGGCATTTCTCATAAAGTGTGTCCCTCCCTTCTTAATGGAAATTTATAAATGCCCAAGTGCATTAAAAAAAGCCCTCTCTGGTAAGATCGAAGGGTGAAGTCCTGCTGCTTTGTCCCTATCCTATGTCGTCATGTTAATTAAAGGTCTTTCAAACCACATGAAGGGTGGAGTTTTAAGAATACTCCAAACTGAGATTATGAGTAATGCAAGGCAGAACTACTTTTATTATAGTAAGAGGAACAGAATTTGCTTCTTAATGTCGTGTTTTTCCATCACGCATTTGGTTGTTGGCAAAAGTTTGCATCCTCTATGGTTTTTTTAAAGGGGGAAAAAATTTAAAAATGTTATTCGAACGTGCTATTTATCAACAAATAAAATGTTTCTAAAACAAGTTTCTTAAAAAAAAAATGTGGGTGTATCCTGGAACAAGACAACAATATGGGAACATCAACAGAAAAACAGAACCAAAAAAAAAAAATAAATTCACAGCCATGATATGACCCTCTCAGTCTCCTGACATTTTAAAGAAGGCAGTGCATTACTGAGTTTTCACAGATACGTAGCCTATGTTGAGTTAAAACTGGCAATGACTGGCAGAGATATCAATGAGAACAGAGGTAAAGAAGAATCTGAGGTGAAGATTACTAACTAAGAAGAGCTAAAAGCTAAGAGATAAAAGCTGGAAACGTAAAGGTGAGAATACAAGTTAGAAAAACTTTTCAACTGAATACATTTTCACTCTTTCTGAATAAACATACATTACTTGGTCATCTATATACTGTAATAAGCGGCAAAGTTAGTTTGTTTGTCGGTCTTGAGCTCACGTCGCCATTTCTTGACGGATTTTCACCAAATTTGGCAAGTAGGTCCAGGGATGACCCAGAATTTTGCAGATATAAACCAAATTCATGTACGGGCCCCAGGGATTTCCCTGGGGGGGCACAACATCCACCCACCCCCTCCCTGCAATGCCTTTCACGTTACATTATCAACACAAACTCTCAATAGAGCACGTAGGTATAAGAGATAGCCACAGTTTGGCAGAACTCAGAAATTCCATATTTGGGCCCCAGGGGGTTCCCAGTGGGCCTCTGGGTGGTGGATGTTTGGATTTTTGTTTGTCTTGGGTTAATATCACCATTTCTTGACGGATCTTCAACAGATTTGACATGGAAGTCTAGGGGCAGCCTAGAATTTTGCAAAACCCGGGAAACGCCGGGTAACCTGCTACACTGTAAAAAATAGAATTACGCTTTGTTCAAGTAATTCCATATTCACAATTGAATGGACAAGAAAATATGAATAATTATTAACGAACAGAAAAATCCACATCAAACTGATAGGGTGCACCTCAATGATGTGTAAATATACAATAGTGAATAATCTGAATTGAAAATACATAATTGCCACAGGTGTTTATTCAGCGCATGCTCTTAATGACCAAGACACAGGGTTTCCTCTCCCAAATGCAAGGGCTGGGCAATGTGGTTCTCTCTCTGGTTGAAGTTCATGTTGACATGTTGAACCTTATGGCATTTAGGTTGTGCAGGCCCATGTTCTGAACCAGCCAGTGTGTATTTAGGCTGTGCAGGGTCATGTTCTAAGTCAATCTGCATCTTAACAGTTAGAAGGGCCATGTCCCCCCCTTAAACATGAATGTTTTGACATGGTTGTAGCTTGTGTTTCAGAGCAGCTTGATTAGAATGACAAGACGCCCCAATTACAAGTGCACTTATTATTGCACTGTAGCTTGGCCTGTGAAACCAAGTTCAAGTACTGAAGGGCCATTTTTTGATTAAAGAAATGAAACCCCATGTAGCCTATTCATGCTTAAAAAGACGGAAAATAGATTGAACTCAGGGGGCATGCGCTGTAATTATACAAATACTTGATTTTGTTCAAAAGTGCTTATTGAAATAAAGTTTTTAAAAAAGTGTGAAGTTTATTGTACATTATTGAAGTTTTGTAATTGTGTAGAACAATGAAAAAAGGCATGTATAGTTTAATGATAAATTGTGATAACCTCAATTGCCTTTTTGTACTACTGTGAATGCCACTGTTCAGCAAAAAGAGAAATCTATGTTGGCAGAATGAGGAATTGAAAACTGACTTAATTAAGAATTCTTAATAAAGATAACAGTGTTATCATAGTTTGGATTATCATGGGCACATCGTTGGCAAAACTAAATTCTTAATGCAGACGGTTGCCTTGAAATTTCAAGTATTCTCAACTATTCTTTTTTTTACAGTGTAGTCTTGTATAATGAAGACACACACACACAAAATACATTTAATTGCCTCATTTGGTCAACTTTTGCACAGTATACACATACACTCACTGACCACTTTATTAGGAACACCCATCCACCTGGTGTTTTCTGCAGTTCTCTCAATCAGCCGATTCCTTGACAGCAGCACGATGCATCAAATCATGCAGATACAAATCAAGAGCTTCAGTTGATGTTCACAATGTTCATACATCAGAATGGGAAAAATGGTGATGTCAAAGTGTGACTTTCTTTCACTGTGGCATCATGGGTGTTGGTTTGAGCCAGATGGACTGGTTTGAGTGTTTCAGAAACTGCTGATCTCCTGGGGTTTTCACACACAACAGTCTCTAGAGTTTACACAGAATGGTGCGAAAAACAAAAAACATCGAGTGAGTGGCAGCTCTGTGGGTGGAAACAAACGCCTTGTTGATAAGAGAGGTCAGAGGAAAATGGACAGATTGGTTCGAGCGCTTTTGCCAGGAAGGATATAGCAACTCATAGCAACCTCTTTACAACCATGGTGAGCAGAAAAACATCTCAGCATGCAACAGGAGAAGACCACATTGGGTTCCGTTCCTGCAGCCAAGAACAAGAATCTTAGAATCAAGAACCTTAGAATCCTATTAAAGTGGCCGGTGAGTGTATACATCTCATAATTTATTCCCATGCATTGTATCTAATGGTACAAGTACATTATGCATGAAGGTTTTCCTCAGATCTTTAGTCATAGTCACTGCTCCCAAATTTAGAAAAACTAGTCATCTTACATCTCCAAAGCACCGAATCGAAAACCTTGGGCCGACATCATAAAACTAGCTCATCATCACCGTCATCAAATGGTATTTTCCATCACCAGACACTTCAATGAGGGTTGAAATTTCAAGCCTGTCAATATGATGAAAAGATGGAAATGCCAAACGGATAGCTGGCATGGCACTACATGTGGTGTAAATGTTTCATGTAGTGGTTGGAGAACAGAGACAGGCCAAGAATCACAGCTTTCCATCATTAGTGTCCATGTACTGAGTCAGCCCACGATGTGAGTCATGAAGCTTGTGTGGTCCAAGCCCAAGCCAGAACCATTCAAGAGATTGAAACACATTGTTTTATTTATTTGGTTTTTTTATGCGATTTGGTGATCTAGTGTGTGAATAACACCCGGTCAACACTTGAGATAAAATGGATCTTGTGGAAGACGGTCAAAGCAGAAAAGTTAGAGACCTCCATTTAAATCTCATTGGAATAGAAACAGTTTTTTGCTATGGAGAAACTCCAAAATGATGTACATTTCCCCAAAGGCAAAGCTTTGTAGTGGAATCATACAGCTACGACTTAATGAAATATTTTAGATTTTATAAAATTAATCTTTAATGGATACACAGATGAACACATTTGTCTTGCCACTAAGGCAAAAAGGGGTCATTTACAACCAGAAACTCATGACTACACAGCAAGGGTTTCTCAGGATTTGCTTATAATACACTATGGCCAAAGGTTTGTGGACATCTGACTGTTACACTAAACATGGTTCTTCTCCAAACTGTTGCCAAAAAGTTGGAAGCACACAATTGTATAGAATATTTCTGTATATCGAAGCCAACCATCAATTGCAGAGCACTTAGGTGGGGTTTACATTAGACCGCATCAGCGGATCATCAGATTAACGTTTTTAAAACGATTAGCGTGCACACAGCAACGCCAATACACGATTCGCGTGCACACAGCAACGCCAATACACGGATACGCTCGGCTCCGCAGGCATCCTGCGCTCCAAATCACTCCGCCCTGAACAGCGAGTGCCCTCTGGAGGGTGCGCACTCCGGCCCTGCGCAGCTCACAGAGCGCGCGAGTGAAGCGCACGAGCAGTGATTCGGGACTGAGCCGCTGTGTGTGTGATCCCAGTGCATATCGGGCATGCGCAAGTCACTCACCACTTGCAAGTGGAAGGATGGCAAGCCTAAAGACAATCATAACTACACAATGGGCAGTATTTGCATCAGTATTTGCAGTATTTTCATACTTTTATACTCTTTAATGAAAGGTGATACAAGGCGGAAGTCCGCGCCGTTTTTCAGCAGTCGCGTCACATGACCAACGCCAGCGAATCAGGAAGGTGGATGTCACAGTGACATTGTCCAATGACGACGCCAGCTAGAGCTCAGCACAGCGTATCTGCGTATTCTCAATGTTTACACAGCACCGGACCAGACACGATCTGGATTGAATACGTGGACCCTGGCGGATTCCCGTTTCCTGGAGTTTCCAGGCGTTTTAATGTAAACGGACAGTGCATCCGCGAAGAAAACAAGACAGATACGGTCTAATGTAAACTTGGCCTTAGAGATGTCCCAACTATCAGACAGCAGTTGCCTGAGGAGGTCAAAAATGAGCTCTCCACCATAATTGATCGTGATACTGAACAAATTGTAGAAGCTGTGAGAGGAAGCGTTGAACCTATATGTCCAAAGATTGATCCAGTGAGAAAACAAGAACCTTGGGAAGATGATATCTCATCTCATCTCATTATCTCTAGCCACTTTATCCTTCTACAGGGTCGCAGGCAAGCTGGAGCCTATCCCAGCTGACTACGGGCGAAAGGCGGGGTACACCCTGGACAAGTCGCCAGGTCATCACAGGGCTGACACATAGACACAGACAACCATTCACACTCACATTCACACCTACGGTCAATTTAGAGTCACCAGTTAACCTAGGAATGTATTGTAGGACTTAAACCATCATCTGAAGAGGTGAGATCGCTCCTTTTTTTCCCTATTTTTGCTGGCGGGATTGACTCTGCCCTAAGGGCAGAGTCTCTCTCTCTCTCTCTCTCTCACTTTGCACCATTACACAATAAATATTCACAGTGAAAATATTTTGTAAGCGCGTTTCATGAACCAAGTTATAGGATTTGTTGACAACTCGCATCGAGTTCGTTACACTTCTACCTGGCGTGAAGCACTCACAGTCATGTGGTTGTGACATCATCGTAAACAAATCCATTCTACTCATCCAGACGACTTCACAACGGCAACGTTGCCAGATCTTTCCATTCTGGAACCCGTTCTCAAAAAGATTCCGTTTTGGGCACCCAAAACGCCAGTGCCGTGTGGACGCCAGGCCTAAACGATAAGCAATTGTATCGGAGTCACCTGAATCCGTTGCCGTGTGGACAGGGCCTCAGGCTACATCCACACGACAATGGCAACGAGATGTTATTTAAAAAAATATCGCGTCCAAATGGGCAACGATCAGTAAAATATCAGGTCCATATGGCAACGCAACGCTTGCTGAAAACGATGCAATACACATGCCACTCCTCTAGGGGCGCTGTAAGACAGTCCCTTCGGAGACACCAGAACAATAGAAGAAGTAAGGACGCATGCGCATAAACTATTATGTGCGAGACTTCATATTAGCCACAAAGTCAGGAAAATCTGTTCGTAAAATTACATTATAATGACCAAATACAATGAAAAGTATTTTTCCAGTCTCACCTGTGAAAGGTAATCCCATGTGATCTCATTTGGACGGTAAACCTGTTGGTACAGTTAAACGCAGCACATGAATGAGGCATCTTTATTCTCCGCTTTGACCCATCCAATATGCCGGCGAGGATGACGTATGATTCTACGCGGAAGGCGGCGTCTTTAATGGTCCGGAATAAATTGAATGCTACACGTTGATGGATTAATTTGCTCTTCTACGCCCTTTTTGAGGAATGTATTGTAGGACTTAAACCATCTGAAAGAAAAACATCTGAAGAGGTGAGATCGCTCCTTTTTTTCCCTATTTTTGCTGGCAGGATTGACTCTGCCCTAAGGGCTATTTTCTCTCTCTCTCTCTCACTTTGCACCATTACACAATAAATATTCACAGTGAAAATATTTTGTAAGCGCGTTTCATGAACCAAGTTATAGGATTTGTTGACAACTCGCATCGAGTTCGTTACACTTCTACCCGGCGTGAAGCACTGACAGTCATGTGGTTGTGACGTCATCGTAAACAAATCCGTTCTACTCATCCAGACGACTTCGTAACGGCAACGTTGCCAAATCTTTCCACTCTGGAACCCGTTCTCAAAAGATTGCGTTTTGGGGCACCCAAAACGCCGGTGCCGTGTGGACGCCAGGCCGAAACGATAAACAATTGTATCGGATTCACCTGAATCCGTTGCCGTATGGACAGGGCCTCAATGACAGGATGACTCAGGGCCCGTCCACACGAGTACGTGGCCTCACCCAATACGCTGTCGTTTTGAAAAAAAATCTCCGCAAACACAGCAACGTTTCCAGAAATATCTGCGTCCACACGAATTCACTGGTAACGACTCAAAATGCTGTAGTACATATGCCAGGCCTGTATGTGGCGCTGTGACACCGCCACACCAATACACTAAAACCGGAAGAGAAGCCATGGAGCATGCATATAAAGGTCACACTCTGTTTACAAACAAGCTCATAACACGAGAAAAGGACGATCATGGCCAGCGCAACTCTGAGAGGAAGAGGAGAGTCTTTTGTGTGGACCGACAATGAAGTGGAACTTCTACTTCGTGTCACATTGGACGTTTCTGCAGTACGAGCACAAGCCTGTAGTCCACCATTGTTGTTGTTACGACGTGTCTAGTGGCGGCGGCTGAGGTTAAAGGTTAGAGAGGCGGGGCTTATACGTCGTTTCTGAAAAAATCCGCATTCGCCATCCAGATGACTCCGGGCTATCCGGTGTTTTAGGATTTTCCCACTCTGGGACCCGTTTTCAAAAAATACCGGTTTCACACCTCAAAAAAGCCAGATCTGTCTGGATGCAAGGCTGAAACGATCAAGTATTTATGTGAGGATAAATACCTGATACTCCCGATTAGTCAGACAGAACTGAAGAAGTCTTTTGGATGAGAGGTGAAATCTCTTCAAGAATCTTCAAGCAAGTCCAGTTGCTCTCTTTTACCACCCACAGTTTATTATGACCTGGATGACTGAGAATCTTCACAGACATCCATCATCTATACATCTTATCCATCAGGGTCACAGGGGAAGCTGGAGCCAATCCCAGATGACTTCAGTCCAGCTGACTCCGAAGGCAGCTGGGATTGGCTCCAGCTTCCCCTGCAACCCTGATGGATAAGACATATGGATGGATGGATGGATGGATGGATGGATGGATGGATGGATGGATGGATGGATGGATCCTAGTCATCCAACAATCTTGATCAAAGTGTATCCAACAATGTTTTAGAAAGACTGACTCTTTTTGCCATCATATTTATTCAACTGGCTTCTTCCTCAATGTGATCTTTGTAACCTAGTCCTTGCAGCTTAGTCAAAAAGTAAATATAATTTCCAAATTGTTCTGGTGAAATACATTTATGGTTTCTTCAAGTGAAAATGCCAAAAGTTTGTTTTAGGCAAATAAATAAACTTTTGGCCAAAATCTGATTTAAAATTTCTGATTCTGATTTCAAGTTGCATATTGCACATGCAGAATAATTCCAAGTTCTCTGTGCGACTCATAGAAAATTTGTGTAACATTTTTAACATATTCAAAAAAAGCCACTTGATGCTCAATCCAGGCCAAGCTTCTCTTCTTACATTTGCAAACTATTGTGATTATCTGTGTACATTAACATCAACATGAAAATATGACTATTGTGGCTTGGAGTTTAATGATAATGATGCAAACAACATAAATCAAATCTGAATGTCTGTATAACTACCAAAGAACAAGCTCGACTCACGTATCAGCCACGGGCTTTGCAATCGCCTCAAAGATCTCCTCTTGCTTGGCTGTTTGATCAAAAACTTGCTGGAACCTACAGAGAAAAAAATATGTTTTGTAAAACCACACCTGAGAACACAAACCCATTTTCATTAATTTGAGAAAATAAGTAAATAATCATCTGCCTGATTGTTACTAGAGTCCAGTGGCGAAGCATTACTATTAGAGCTGGGACTTGAGCTCAGCCAAAACTTAGCCAGACACCAAAAAAGCAACAGGGCAAAGGATTTTGCAAGAGATTAGCAGCAGGGTGCCAGGTCGCACCGTTGTGTGTAATTGTCGATGTTGATTTTAAAAGTAAATTACATTAGGAAATGAATACTTAAGTCTGAGTGAAAAATACTATAGCAAGCGTGCAGTGTGGAAGAAGAGTCTGGAGACAGAAATCTTAGTTTCTCGGTCATTAGCCTGTGCTACTTGCTCTTGATAGCACTTGCTTGAATAAAATGCTCTGTTTCTCAAAATCCAGTGACTGCGGATAGAATAAAACGATACTATGTCATGCATCACGTGGTGGGCTTTCCCCATTCGTGCAAGGCATTATGGGATACAAATTTGAAACAGGAGAGGAAAATGGAGGGCGTGAGTGTGTGAATGAAATGTGAAAGACTGACTACAGTAGCATTAAGTGAGAAGAAAAGACGTTATGCTGCGAAGGAGAGAAAACGCAGGACCAAACTAATAAATATGGGCGGTCAGCGAGTACCTCCGTGTGATCAGCTGTTCGTTTAGCAACAGAATGATGCAACTGTCAGTGCATGGTCAAGGTAAACCTGTAGATGGCAGTAATGCAACATTGTGGATGCCAGCTGCTGTAAAACCCAAAACAAGAAGAAGGTAAACCTGCACATGCACACAGGGACTTTCTCTATCTGCTTGACTGCACAAAGCAAACAAACAAATTTCATACACATTATTTGCTAGGGAATCCCCTCAAATTAAATAACTTCCCAGCCACAGAATGGCCTGATATTTTTTTTTTGAGATATTGCAGAAATAAAACATACGGTATAAATCACAATGACCAAATTTCAGAGGGAAATAAATTTCACCAATTTTATGAAATTGAAGGGCCATAGAGCTTTAATTGTTGATGAGCAAAAGGGATTTGAGAAGTCAATTCAAATTGTCTAACTAGACAACCCCTCTGATTGTCCATTACTGGAATATGCAATTGTAAATCTCACTCTGTAAATAAAAGAGTGTTCGTCAATGGTCCAGCTGTACACAGATGTTAGTATTAGTACATACCATTTAACAGTTATTCCACTGTTGGAATTCCATTGGACTCAATGGAAAGACACCCCCAGGGGTGCCCGAGAGGGAGGGGAGGATGAGCACCCCATTTGGATGGACACAACAGTGGTAGACCCGAGCAATGGACAAACGATAATGAGCAAGCAGTGTGCATGTGGCAAAGTTTGCAAGAACAAGCGTGGCCTGAAGATCGACCAAGCGAAGATGAAATGTCATGTGGGAGCAGGAGCAACACAACACACAGGTGTCCAAACTGGTGAGATGCAGGAGGAGCCAGGCCCGGAGTCAACCCATAGCACCCAGAACCTCCAAGTGTTGCAAACGGACCACTCGAGCATCAACTCTACCATGAGGCAGATTAAATGGCCTGCAGCAAACATGACCACACTGTGGAAGCAGTTCGAGAACGATGTTGACCGAATCCTAGAGGCAACGGCAAATGGTGATGCCAATGGGCAGCTACTAGGCCTGACAATATTCAATCATTGTCAATTTCACAGCTGAACGGTTTGGAGAGGAAGAGAAGAAAGGCTTGGAAACGTCACACACAAAGAACCACAGGGAGGTGAGGATCCATAACATCAGGCAGGAGATGAAAGTATTTAAGGCCCAGTACAAGGAGGTGGAAGACGAAGAGTTCACTGGCTTGGCACAGCTGATGTGCATCCTCCGCAAGAAGATCAAGGTCCTCTGTTGGGCTGAGTGGCATCAGAGGCAGAGGAGCGAAAGGGCCTGGAAACGAGCAGCCTTCATTGCTATAACTCCTTTAAATTCGCAAAGGAGCTGCTGGGGCAAAAGCACAGTGGGAAACTGGTTTGCTCACAGGAGGATATAGACCAACAACTGAGGCAGGCATACAGCGACCCACAAAGAGAGCAGGAATTGGGAAAGTGCAACATCTTGATAGACCCTCCTGAACCAGAAGTGCAGTTTGACTTGGCAGAACTGCAGCTGAAGGAAGAAGTCAGACAAGTCGTCCGCAAAGCAAGGGCAAGCTCTGCCCCATCACCAAGTGGCACTTCATACAAAGTGTACAAGAACAGGCCCATTTACAGGAATTGGTCACATGTCAATTTTCCCCATCGTAACAAGCCCGTGGTAGGCAAGCTAACTTGACATTCCTTGACAACCATAAGAGTTTGGCTGCCTTTTTACCTTTTCTACTGTCTTTTTTGACCCGAATTTTAGTGTGTACTTGGAAAAAAAGTTTGTGGTTTTAACTTCTGTTGTAAGTTAAAGCGAATCATTGGCCGTAAAAGAGAGGGGTTTTTTTAAATCTGCTTCTTATCGCCTATAAACATATCTACAGATATATCTGTAGATGGGCGGCATGGTGGTGTAGTGGTTAGCGCTGTCGCCTCACAGCAAGAAGGTCTGGGTTCGAGCCCCGGGGCCGGCGAGGGCCTTTCTGTGTGGAGTTTGCATGTTCTCCCCGTGTCCGCGTGGGTTTCCTCCGGGTGCTCCGGTTTCCCCCACAGTCCAAAGACATGCAGGTTAGGTTAACTGGTGACTCTAAATTGACTGTAGGTGTGAATGTGAGTGTGAATGGTTGTCTGTGTCTATGTGTCAGCCCTGTGATGACCTGGCGACTTGTCCAGGGTGTACCCCGCCTTTCGCCCGTAGTCAGCTGGGATAGGCTCCAGCTTGCCTGCGACCCTGTAGAAGGATAAAGCGGCTAGAGATAATGAGATGAGATGAGATGAGATATCTGTAGATATTTTCAAGAATCTTCACACATTAAGCGAATGATAAAGGTAGAAAAGGAGAAATTATAAGTTATAAACATGCCTGATAAATCCACCATCTCGCACGTGAATTTCTTTCGGCAGCGACCAACTTGAGTCCAAAAAAACCTCTTTTACAGCCAATGATTCGCTTTAACTTCCGACAGAAGTTAAAACCACAAACTTTTTCCAAGTATACACGAAAATTCAGGTCAAAAAAGACAGTAGAAAAGGTAAAAACAGCTATTATAGAAATGGATTGCTTTGCATCGCCAGTCAAACTCTTATGGTTATCAAGGAATGTCAAGTTAGCTTGCCCACCACCGGCTTGTTGCTATGGGGAAAATTGACACGTGACCAATTCCTGCAAATGGCCTACTGTCCCAAACCCCTGCTACATCTGTGGAAATTCCTACACATCGTCTGGAGAAGAGGGCAGATCCCAGACCAATGGCGAGAGGCAGACAGAGTGTGGATCCCAAAGGAGGAAAATTCCACCTAGATCGACCAGTTTTGGATCATCTCTCTGCTGAGCACTGAAGCAAAAGTATTCTTCAGCGCTGTTTCCAAGCAACTGAGCACCTATTTGGCAGAAAACAACTACAATGACATTTCTGTCCAGAAGGGTGGCATTGCAGGAACACCAGGCTGCCTGGAACACACCAGCGTGATCACGCAGCTCATCAGGGAGGCCAGAGAGAACAAAGGCAACCTGTCTGTGCTATGGCTCGACCTGGTGAATGCATATGGCTCCATTCCACACAAGCTGGTACAGCTCACTCTGATGAAATATCATGTACCTAGCAGGATCAGAGACCTCATCGCTGATTACTCCAGCAACTTCAGGATGAAGGTCTCATCAGGAGCAATAACATCAAGCTGGCACAAGGTAGAGATCGGCATCACCACAGGGTGTATTATCTCCATGACACTGTTCTCCCTAGCCATGAATATGCTCACTAAGTCTGCTGAACCAGAGTGCAGAGGGCCTAGAATGAAATCTCCTCAACGGCAACCACCTAGCAGGACATTCATTGATGACCTCACAGTCACTACAGAATCCATTGCAGGCTGTCGGTGGATTTTACAAGGGCTGGAACAACTGGTGGGGTGGGCCAGGATGTCTTTTAAACCAGCCAAATCAAGATTTATGGTGCTCAGGAAAGGCAAGATGGAGAAAAAAATACCGATTCAGCATCTCAGGCACAGCCATACCAACCATCTCAGAGAAGCCGGTCAAGAGCTTGGGCAAGATTTTTGACAGCTCTCTGAGAGACACATCATCTATCCAGTCAGCATGTACTGTGTTGGATGGATGGCTGAAAACAGTGGACAAGTCTGGCCTCCCTGGGAAGTTTAAAGCCTGGACCTACCAGCACGGCATATTTCCCAGAATCCTATGGCCTTTCCTTGTTTATGTGGTCCTACTGTCAATGATTGAGACATTAGAGAGGAAGGTCATTAACTACCTCTGAAGATGGCTGGGGCTGCCGAAGAGCCTGAGCAGCATTGCACTCTACGGACACAACAAACTGCAACTGCCCTTCAAATCCTTGGAAGAGGAATTCAAGGTAGCAAAAGCCAGAGAGGTGGTGCAGCATAGAGACTCATGTGATCTGAGGGTGGCTAATGCAGGGATCCAAGTGAGGACTGGCAGAAAGTGGAGAGCACAGGATGTGGTTCAGGAGGCAGAGGCAAGGCTATGCCACAGGAGGTTGGTGGGAGTGGTTGCTCAAGGCCAAGCTGGTCTAGGATCCTTCCCGACCACTCAAATTAACACCATCAGAGGGAAGGAAGGGCATCGCCTAGTCCAGGAGGAAGTGAGAGCAGCAGTGGAGGAGATAAGATCCTGCAGGGCAGTGGGGATGAAGAAGCAGGGAGTGTGGACACGATGGGAGGATGTGGTTGAGAGGAAAGTGACCTGGGCTGAGCTCTGGACGGCTGAGCCTCACCGCATCAAATTTCTCATCCAGGTGGTGTACAATGTACTTTCAAGTCCAGCAAACCTGCACACATGGGGCATTACAAAGTCACCAGTATGCCCTCTGTGTTCCAAGCGAGGAACCATGGAACACATCCTCAGTTGCTACAAAAAGGCATTTGGAGAGGGACGGTACCAATGGAGGCATGATCAGGTCTTGAAGTCCATCGCTGAAGCCATCAGTACAGGACTTGATTTGGCCAAGGGGTGCAAACCCTCCAAGAAGACCATCACCTTTGTCAGAGCGGGAGGGCAGCCCAATCCTACCAAAACAGCATCGGTAGGCATCCTTACCTCGGCACAGGACTGGCAGCTGTTTGTTGACATTGGACGACAGCTGAAGTTCCCCAGCCACATCGCAGCCATCATCATGTGATCAGACATTGTCCTAGTGTCTGAGTCAACCAAGCAAGCGGTGATGCTGGAGCTGACAGTTCCATGGGAAGATCGCTTGGAAGAAGCCTTTGAAAGGAAGCTCTCAAAGTATGTGGAGCTGGTTAGCACCTGTCAGCAGGCTGGTTGGAGAACAAGGTGTCTTCCAGTGTAAGCAGGGTGCAGAGGATTTGCAGCTCATTCCCTAGTCAGAGCCTTTAGCAATCTAGGCATTGTAAGAGAGAGGAAAAGGAGAGCCATCCGCAGTATTACCAACGTGGCAGAGAGAACCTCAAGATGGCTGTGGCTCAAAAGAGGAGAGCCATGGAGTCAGTAGCTAGCCACCTGGACACAAGCTGGGGTCTGATCAGCCCTGGCTGGGTCACCTGGAGGAGGGTGTATGATGTTGAAAGACCCGAAACTTCCAATGATTCCAGGAACATCGCTGAGGATGTGTCCAGAGGCATCATCAGAAGATGCATGTTCAGAGCCATGAAATCAAGTCGTACATGAGCTAATAGCTGATGAGGTGCATAACACAGAGTTGGCTATAAGTCAGGTCCGACAAGATTGAGTGGAATAACTGTTTTATTCTATCCGCATTCATTGGATTTTGAGAAACAGAGCATTTTTATTTTTAGCAATTTCGATAAATAAACAATTGTAAACAATGTAAACAAACTGGCAAAATGACAGTAGCAATTTGTGAAAAATACTATAATAATAATAATAATAATAATAATAATTCTTGAAAAATAAAAGATACATTCTTACCATGAAATACTTTTGTTCCATATTTTGTTGCTTTTTTTTTAATTTTTTGTTTTCAAGTAGAGTTTTTATTTTGTTCTCGGTTGCTTCAGCAAAACGCTCCGCCGTTTTGTTTTTGTCTAATCACAGAATATGAACTGATATCCTAGTACTAGAGTAGCCAATCAGAGCGCACAATTGCTCATATCCAGTGAATGTGAACAGAATAAAATGTAATAGCCTCAATGTTTAGGACTGCAACTTGTTTAATTGTACTACTGAGCCTAAATTCATGAGTGTGCAATGAATTTATAGTACATGACACAGTCAGAAATAGGGGTACAGTTACAGTAGGAGTCCATTTCTGTCCCCCAAGGTACAATCTACACTAATGTACCCCCTAGGGTTTATTATTGGACCTCAAGGTAACTATCCCAGATAGCAAATTATGTTATTTCAGTGTTGATACTTGGTCAAGATGGTTGATTTACAGTTATAGTTGAACACTGATGGTGGATCAACCATTAATCAACCACTGATAAAATAAAAAGTTGACAAAATGTGTTCGAATCAATGTAATGGTTGAAGGAAACATTTGATCAATGTTGAATATATATTGATTTTGTTGTCATCATACACTGCACCACTGGACGGGAGCCTGGGGTGCACTCTGGGTGAGACCATTTTGTGGGAGGGGGGTTTCCTAGATTTCATTGAATTTCATTTATTTAATTTAGAATTTTAATAGAGCACAAGGAACTATGAAGAATAGATTATTATTTATGGTTATGTGCAAATCTTGTGTGTGCAACATGTAAGGAAAAAACGAACAGAAAAACAAACATCTCCGTTTTCTACCGTACCGGCCGCTATTTGGAATGGTCCAAATAACCGTCTCTCAGAAGAACTTTCAGAAGACCTCGAGCTCCGTTGACGACGAGACTTGCGACCATAGACTGTCCGTGCTTGTGACTGAAGAAATTTGCTTCAACAACACTGGCCAGTTCTCCTCTTTGTGGTAAGTGTGGTTAAAAATAGTGGTTAAGTGTATAGGTTTTGTAGTAGTGAAATGGTAGCTATAAAAGGACAGCCCTCTGTGACAATTAACCTGACCTGTATTATTATGATTTTCATAAGGTGAGGCGGGTCTGCTATGCTAGAAATGGCTAGGATAGGGTGACCAGGGGCGCAGATAGGATTTTTGAACTGGGGGGGACTGAGCTGTCAGCAAATGATTCCATTTTGTGTATATATGTATGTGTGCGTGTATGTATATATATATACACACACACACACACACACACTACCATTCAAAAGTTTGGGGTCACTTTGAAATGTCGTTATTTTTGAAAGAAAAGCACTGTTCTTTTCAATGAAGATCACTTTAAACTAATCAGAAATCCACGCTATACATTGCTAATGTGGTAAATGACTATTCTAGCTGCAAATGTCTGGTTTTTGGTGCAATATCTGCATAGGTGTATAGAGGCCCATTTCCAGCAACTCTCACTCCAGTGTTCTAATGGTACAATGTGTTTGCTCATTGCCTCAGAAGGCTAATGGATGATTAGAAAACCCTTGTACAATCATGTTAGCACAGCTGAAAACAGTTGAGCTCTTTAGAGAAGCTATAAAACTGACCTTCCTTTGAGCAGATTGAGTTTCTGGAGCATCACATTTGTGGGGTCGATTAAATGCTCAAAATGGCCAGAAAAATGTCTTGACTATATTTTCTATTCATTTTACAACTTATGGTGGGAAATAAAAGTGTGACTTTTCATGGAAAACACAAAATTGTCTGGGTGACCCCAAACTTTTGAACGGTAGTGTGTATACATGTTATTTCACCTCCCTCACTGCCATCACCAGGAACTACCTACAGGCCAGGACAATGATAACATTTTAACATAGCCTATAGAAATCCAAAGTTTACACATTATCATCACGCACAGAAATTGCAAAACTAGTTTTAAAACCGCTAAGTTCCAACTGTTAAACATAGCGAGAGGCTGGGCTACGTGTGTGTGTGTGTGTGTGTGTGTAAAGTGTAAACCAGTGCATCCTGACTTTCTAACTATGCCTGTGTGTTGCGTGAGCGGTAGTCAGTCAACAACTCTTTGCAAAGTTTCCTTATGAAACAATATGCTCACTGAAATTATGGCAGGGAACGCCAGATTAAACATTAAAACTGCCTTCTGAGCACTGTATCTACAGGCTACCACCGAAAGAAGGAGGCTACCAGAAAGGCATCTCTACTCCGTACGATTTTACTTTCACTACGACATTACTTTGAACAGACTATCAAAAAATTGCAAGGTGATATGATAAAGTAAGGCACAGTTTACTTACAGTCGTTTTTTTTTTTAAACGATGTAATCGTTTTCTGCCTTTTGGCACCCTTCATCATGCCATGTTGGGGTCCTGAACTAGGAGAAGCTGTCCCCGATATGCCTGTCAAACTTGTTGTGGGTAACCATAGCAACCAAGCTCGAGCTCGCAACCTGTGCAGTCTGCGCAGTTGCAGCTATGTATGTACTGCTGTGCACCTCAATAAACCGAATGGTAATTAGTCTTTTGATTTTTCCGTGAGGTTTGCCTTATGCAAAGAAAGACAGCATAGACGTTTTTTCATCCCTATAAGTGGGGGGGACCGAACGAGGTGAATTTAAATCTGGGTGGGACGAATCCCCCCCGTCCCCCCCTCTATCTGCGCCCGTGAGGGTGACCAGACGTCCTGGTTTTACCGGGACAGTCCCGATTTGGGGTTGTGTGTCCCGAGTCCCGACAAAAGTCTGTCGGGACACGGATATGGCCCGGTTTTCGCCACTCGCGGCATTTGCGACTGAGCAGCGTGGGAATCATTAGCGGAGAAATGTCTGCATTTACTATTTTGATAAATTGACAGGAATCACAAACTTTCCTGGTTACTGCCCCCTGGCCCTGTGGCATGGGTGTTTAATTAGCCACATTATTCCAGACAACAGAATGGGTTGCCATGCAACAATAAAATAAACATTAACTGGCGCGAATGTTCTTTGTCTAGCAGCTAGCAGCAGTACCGCCGCAACAATTATGCCGAAAAGAAAATGTACCTTTTCCAAAGATTTACAGGGCACCTACCCCTTCCGCCGAGAGGTGCAGAACAATGCGCACGAAGCCGACTGCACACACTGTAAGTGCTTTGTTCTTGTACTGAGTTGGGTAGCCTCATGGATTAAAGCAAAAAAAAAAAATTATTTGACTGAAAATTTACGGGGGGGGGTTATGGGTGGATTTCGATGAAATTCTGAGAATGCTTAACTTAGAACTGATAACTTTATTATCAATTAATTAATGGATTAATATATTCAATTTATTGCACTTTCTTTCCATTGCTTCCGTATATTATTTTTTTGTGGCAAACCACACAAATGCAAGCGCCTGGAATGTTTAGTTTTTTGCACCATGAACTAAATGGCTTTCCGTTTTCACCTATTTCGTACAGCCAAGCCCACCTCCACTTGTTTTTTACACCTTTATCGATGGCAGACACATCAGTGCCTTCTTTCATGTAAAGCGCATCCATGCTGCCGAAACCCAAAGCAGAATGACATGCTCCTCTATGCTCGACGTCAATATAGAAAAAAGTTTGGATCTTCGCTTAAATTAAAATTATAATTTGACCTTACTTTGTGTTGAATACGACTTCAAAAACAATTCAAGATTTTATTAAGAGAAATATTGTGGCCAAC
Source organism: Neoarius graeffei (assembly GCF_027579695.1). NCBI lineage: Eukaryota > Metazoa > Chordata > Actinopteri > Siluriformes > Ariidae > Neoarius > Neoarius graeffei. The sequence continues at coordinate 74,203,046 of NC_083579.1, forward strand.
ACGAGTGTTAAGTTCCCTAAAAGATCGCGTGAAGTTGGCTGCTATCTACTTTGCATTCGTTCTCATTTTCCTCCATCATTTCATAGGCCAGAAACAGATGTTTTGACGTAATTTAACTTAGTAGGCTATGGTTATTATTTAACCGTAGTCTTCTAGACATTTTGACTGTTTGGGGCATTGAACGCTGGTGTATGATTTTCAGGGAATAAAGTTTAGCGCATGTCGGAACATCATTGCGCTCGCAGCCTCCAACTCCTCAAACGTCCTTTAAATTATGATATAACATAGGCTATAAGGCACGGTTCTAACATACCTTACACATTGGCCTAACGAAAAGAATAATTGTTGGGGCGTCTGCTGATTTGTTAGCTATAAATTTAGGTCTAATTACTTCTGACAGTCTGCAAGCATTGCACCGTCGGGTCTTCAAGTCTGGCTGAAGCAGAGGAGCGGGCTTTCCGGGCCTTATTTTTTTTTCATTTTTTTTAACATGCTCTATTTCTATATGTCCAGGTTTGAACTAAGTCATTTTGGCAAGATTTAATTTAATACTAAACAGAAATGGTCAGACACAAGCACGCCAAGCACATGAGAATGTATTTTGCCAATTTTGACAGCGCATGTTTTTTTAATGCCGCACCGCAGACAGCGAACGTTTAAACATGATCAGACATAGGAAATGAACGACACAAAGCATGGCTCAAAAACAAAAAAGTTAAATTAACCTTGCTGATAGTTGATGGTGTTGCAACACATCAGTGTTATAACCCAATCTCTACCCAACCACCCGTCATTTTAATTCTCCTCGGATCAGCGCCGACCTCACATTTGGCCTTGGGAGAGTTCAGTTGACGGAAATCCGTCACACGACGGAAAACTTTAATCCATGTAGCCTATGCTGCAAATGCTGTGCGCTCCTGTGGGGGCTTTCCTCGGGCTGTCGCCCCTCTCCTCCTTTACTGCTGTTTTGTTTGAGTCTATATTTACGGAAGCCGAGAGAGGCCCTTCATATAATCTTTTTTTATTCACCTTGTTATCCCGAGATAACGACATAATTAATTCAGGATCTCGAGAAAACAACACAACTAATTCGAGATCTCGAGAAAACAAAACCGTTATTCCGAGATCTCGAGAAAACAAAACAATTATTTCATGATCTCCGCTGGATCACTGTATCTCCGTCGGTAGAGACGAAGCCGGGCCAGTCTTCTCCGGAGGTGCCGCGGACTAATTTTGAAATTATCCCTTATTAAAAGACTTAATGCAATCTCTCCCTGTGTCAACCCCTGATCAAAATATTGCCTTATTAGGTGATCGATTATTCCAGACATTCTAATGACCAAAGTTGCGTCTATACAGAATGAGAAATAGCCCCAAAGTCAGCATATCACAAGTCTCTTGGCGCACCTGAATGAACCATTTCTCAGCTGTTTACTCGAGATCATGAAATAATTGTTTTGTTTTCTCAAGATCTCGAATTAGTTGTGGTGTTTTCTCGAGATCCTGAATGAATTATGTCGTTATCTCGGGATAACAAGGTGAATAAAAAAAAAGGATTATATGAAGGGCGTCTCGCGGCTTCCGTAGTATATATTCTCAAATCACTTGTCTCTTTTTTTTGTTTCTGTTTAACATACCATTCTGACAGTTTGGCCATATTGCTGTGTTGAACAGCTTGTTGCAGCTTCCATTAAAGTGTTCACTTTTGTACACATCTTCTCGCTTTATTCAGTCAGTTGTGGGGAATGGTTAGTAAGGTTGATCCTGACCTAGGCTATGTTGAGGTCACATATCTACTTTTGAAGTTCATGCTATAGTGCATACAATTTTAGAGATCTAGCCTACATGTGCATATGCATTCTTCTTGGTGTTCTCACAAACAGGTGAAATAAATCAGTTTAAATTTGGCCTATGGACATAGCCTGGCCTATTCTCAGCCATTACAAAATCTGTTGTCTGACCATAATTTAACTGATCTGTACACCACTATGCTACTAGATAACAAAATGCCTGTTTTATTTCATGTGAGATGTTAATAAATGTGAGCTTCAACAAAATGATAAGAGCACCTCTCTGAGTGTCACGTTTACGTAAAAAAAAAAGGTGTGTGAGCACGAGCATGGTCGCGCGCAAAAAAGTGTCCCGGTTTCAGACTAGGGAAATCTGGTCACCCTAGGCTAGGACGATTCCTGACATCTTTTCAAAGGGAATAATTTATTTCTCGTATGATTAAGAGAGGGCGGCACGGTGGTGTAGTGGTTAGCGCTGTCACCTCACAGCAAGAAGGTCCTGGGTTCGAGCCCCGGGGCCGGCGAGGGCCTTTCTGTGTGGAGTTTGCATGTTCTCCCCGTGTCCACGTGGGTTTCCTCCGGGTGCTCCGGTTTCCCCCACAGTCCAAAGACATGCAGGTTAGGTTAACTGGCGACTCTAAATTGACCGTAGGTGTGAATGTGAGTGTGAATGGTTGTCTATGTGTCAGCCCTGTGATGACCTGGCGACTTGTCCAGGGTGTACCCCGCCTTTCGCCCGTAGTCAGCTGGGATAGGCTCCAGCTTGCCTGCGACCCTGTAGAAGGATAAAGCGGCTAGAGATAATGAGATGAGAGATGAGATGATTAAGAGATTGACGTGGGAAATATGCCAAACAAAAGACAGTCCAATACAAGCAGCTGCCTCAAGCTTTAGCTACACCGAGTTACACGAGTTACAGTCTTCTGCTCAGCGCCTCAGGATAAATGTTGATTAGCTATGAACAAAATTAGCTATGAACATATTTGGGCGGCAACTGTGAGCTAGTTGGTTCATTCACATCGAGGTTGTCTGCGGACTTTTACGAACTTATCCATGCTCTGTCCGGAGTGCATGAAAATTGATATCCTTCCTGCGTGAATTTATATCTACTTTTTCACTCAGTATTTTGCTATAGCCGAAGCGAAATTGCTACCTTGCATTCATCATTGGGCTATGTGCTGTGGCAAGAAATGGGTTTCCTCTGAAATGATTCTTTAAAAAACTTCAGGTTTCACACTTGCATGTTGCATGATATATGGTTATCAAAGAAATGCAGTTCTTAGTAATGGAATTATATTATGTGTCATACAACTTTTGTATTATTCCTGTCTTTCAGCTGCTGCTCGGCAGAGTGACCGGCGGCTTACCCGGCAGGCCTTCAGCGAATTGGTGAAAAATTGGCTTCGGTACGCCCCTTGGCGTGTCGGGGGAAAGAAAAGGAACTAGATGTAAGTGAACTTGATATTCCTAAATTGCTGTTTTGTAAAAGTAAGAGGTGATTTGTAGTATTTGCTGTCTGCAAAACGTTCTATCATGAGCACTGACATAAATGTTGCCTCTGCTTCTCCCACAGCCTCCACTTCAGGATTGAAGTCTTTTTTTTTTCCTGTTGTTATTGACACAATAAAACAACAATAACAAACAATCCCTCTTCTGTTATTTCATTCAGTAATTGACAAATATGTATGTATGAATGTATGTGGTTGTATGCAGTGTTTGATCTGTCTGTGTAGGCTGATAGACATCCATGAAGTAACTGAATGAATAATAAAAGTAATTATACTCTATTAGCATATGTACCTTTTAGATAATGGTCAAACAGATATCGATTCAGTGTCATGACATGTCGATTTCCATTTAGATGATGGTTGAATCACCATTGATTCAGTATATTATTCTCATCTCCTCATCTCATTATCTCTAGCCGCTTTATCCTTCTACAGGGTCGCAGGCAAGCTGGAGCCTATCCCAGCTGACTACGGGCGAAAGGCGGGGTACACCCTGGACAAGTCGCCAGGTCATCACAGGGCTGACACATAGACACAGACAACCATTCACACTCACATTCACACCTACGGTCAATTTAGAGTCACCAGTTAACCTAACCTGCATGTCTTTGGACTGTGGGGGAAACCGGAGCACCCGGAGGAAACCCACGCGGACACGGGGAGAACATGCAAACTCCACACAGAAAGGCCCTCGCCGGCCACGGGACTCGAACCCAGGACCTTCTTGCTGTGAGGCGACAGCGCTAACCACTACACCACCGTGCCGCCCTCAGTATATTATTTCAACATGAAATCAACAGAAATTTAAATGTAAGTTTCTATTTAGATGATGGTTGAATCACTATTGATTCAATGCTGATAGGGTTGAAAATTCAACGTTGATTCAACCCAAATTCAAGGGGACACTTTCAATATCATTTCAACATTATTTCAATGTTTTCTGCCAAACGCTATTTCAATGTTGATTCAACTGATTTTTGCTATCTGGGATGTCTACCTTTTTCGGGCCAGAAAGGTACATACATGTTCCCATGCAGTATATATAAAACGTACAAATAAGTACCTTAGAGGGTACTGATCCAGTGACAAGCTGTTATACCCCTAATGGGACAATAATGTACTTTATTTTCAGAGAGTGTATCTGCAGTGTGAGTAGTTGCATTTTTCACCTAAATCTGTAGCCCTCCCTCTTGTTATTGATGAAGCCATCTGCAAGATCCCTTGGAATTACGAACTCCAAGCTGCTTCCGCTCTGCTCCTCATTATCCACAGAGTACACCTGGCAAGAATAGGGCATGCAAAGCTTCATCATTCAAAAGAACAGAACAATTTCACACATGCTACACATCAGTGGCCCTCTGCACTGAGGACATGGTGCACATTTTCATGCTTCTGCTGCTAATATCTGACTCAGCTCAGGGCATAATAGATTCCATATGAACTGCACAAATTTGCTTGTTTTGAGGACATTTCATTCCGATCTGTCTCTCTGTGTTAGCCCTGTGATAGACTGGGTGTACCCCACCTCTTGCCCAATATCAGATGGGATTGGCTCCAAATACCCCATGACCTGGATGGATAAGTGGTGTACAAAATGAATGAATGAATTTGTAAATAATTTGATATAATGGGAGGTTATAATGATGATCGCTTACTTCAGTATTATGGGCAAAGTTGGGTACACGAATGAGAAGTTCATTACAGTTCCTAGGAAATGTGGGAAAGTTCAAGGAGGTGTGAATACGTATGCAAAGCAATGTAAATGATTATTTACTGTGTCCTCCTGGAAAACTCACATGATAAGATATGCAACTTGTATTAATGATACTGAATGTATACAGAGAACAGTGGCGGCTGCTGGTTTTTAAAACAGGGGAAGCCCATTTTACGCATTCATCGTAAAACCTGTAGGCCGGATATCAAAGCAGAGAAAGGTGTGCCCCATTAGCATAGTGAACTAGACAACCCTACCTAGTGGCAGAAAGTATTTTTGCTTGTACATTTCATGTTATAGTCTGGCTTGCCAGGCTAGTGCCTCATATCCTTAATCAAAAATATCAAACATCCAAAAATCACTGGCTATTCAACGTAGGCTATTCAACTGGCTATATAACCAGGTAGGCTATGCAACACACAGAACCTTGAATATTATACCCAGGTATAACCTATAACACAGAGCCCACCATTCTCTTAACATTACTGAACAATATACACACTTCACATTCATGAACACTATTTATACACAAATTCTGCCCTCCGCTCCTTTTCCAGAAAATGGTCTGTGAGCCTGTCATACCAGCTGGTTGTGCTTTCCAGAGACTTCACCAATTTCTGTTAGCAGCTAGCACTGCAGATCCCAATAAGGCTCAAGCTAACCTACAACCAGATTGAACTACAAATGAAATAAAAGAGTGAATTCACGAATGATCAAACTGATAGAATGGATGAAAGTTAACGGAGCACAACGAGTAATATTTACATTTATTTACAGAGTAATGTACAGAGACATCAATGAGAAGAAACGTTTATATGAAAAGAAATTCGGATAGCACTTTGGCACACGACTACACTTTCTCGACATCCGCTGGGACTGACTGATCATGCTTCCGTGTTCCTCGCCGACGCCGAAGTACAGAGCCCGCCCTCCTCATGTCTTTCAAACACCACCGCCAATAATCCTTCATCAGCCCGGCTTCTTGCCCCTCCCACTGTCTCGTTTAGTCCCAGAGAAGCCCGGCTTCCCTGGAAGTAATGATTTTGTCGATTTTAACCAATAACAACTAGCCAAAATTGGCTGTTCAGAGCCCTCTCATAGACTGCAACGGAAACCCGGCTGCCAGCGCATAGAGCCCATTGAAATAAGAAAGGTTACAGCCAGTGTTGCCAGATTGGGCGGTTTTAAGTGTATTTTGGCGGGTTTTGAACATATTTTGGCTGGAAAACGTCAGCAGTATCTGGCAACGCTGGTTACAGCCTGGCAGCAAAGGTGATTCTCGTAGCGAACTGCAAGTTAGTCAGACATCACTCAAATAAGTTACAGGATAGTTAAGAACGTAAATACAATCTTGGGCATATATTATGTTATGCAAGTTATTGTTTTACTGAGAATTCAGTGTCATAGATGCCACAGTTTGGGGAGAGAATTTTAGGGGAAGCTCGGCTTCCCTTGTTGTCTCTGCGAATTCGCCCCGACAGAGAATAAAGACACTATATTACATAAACACAAGTGTTTTACTGGGAAATATACCACTCGTATTTTTCATACGAACTACAGTGGGGCAAAAAAGTATTTAGTCAGTCACCAATTGTGCAAGTTCTCCCACTTAAAAAGATGAGAGAGGCCTGTAATTTTCATCATAGGTATACCTCAACTATGAGAGACAAAAAGAGAAAAAAAAATCCAGAAAATCACATTGTCTGATTTTTAAAGAATTTATTTGCAAATTATGGTGGAAAATAAGTATTTGGTCAATAACAAAAGTTCATCTCAATACTTTGTTATATACCCTTTGTTGGCAATGACAGAGGTCAAACGTTTTCTGTAAGTCTTCACAAGGTTTTCACACACTGTTGCTGGTATTTTGGCCCATTCCTCCATGCAGATCTCCTCTAGAGCAGTGATGTTTTGGGGCTGTCGCTGGGCAACACGGACTTTCAACTCCCTCCAAAGATTTTCTATGGGGTTGAGATCTGGAGACTGGCTAGGCTACTCCAGGACCTTGAAACGCTTCTTACGAAGCCACTCCTTTGTTGCCCGGGTGGTGTGTTTGGGATCATTGTCATGCTGAAAGACCCAGCCACGTTTCATCTTCAATGCCCTTGCTGATGGAAGGAGGTTTTCACTCAAAATCTCACGATACATGGCCCCATTCATTCTTTCCTTTACATGGATCAGTCGTCCTAGTCCCTTTGCAGAAAAACAGCCCCAAAGCATGATGTTTCCACCCCCGTGCTTCACAGTAGGTATGGTGTTCTTTGGATGCAACTCAGCATTCTTTCTCCTCCAAACACAACAAGTTGAGTTTTTACCAAAAAGTTCTATTTTGGTTTCATCTGACCATATGACATCCTCTTCTGGATCATCCAAATGCTCTCTAGCAAACTTCAGACGGGCCTGGACATACTGGCTTAAGCAGGAGGACACGTCTGGCACTGCAGGATTTGAGTCCCTGGAGGCGTAGTGTGTTACTGATGGTAGCCTTTGTTACTTTGGTCCCAGCTCTCTGCAGGTCATTCACTAGGTCCCCCGTGTGGTTCTGGGATTTTTGTTCACCGTTCTTGTGATCATTTTGACCCCACGGGGTGAGATCTTGCGTGGAGCCCCAGATCGAGGGAGATTATCAGTGGTCTTGTATGTCTTCCATTTTCTAATAATTGCTCCCACAGTTGATTTCTTCACACCAAGCTGCTTACCTATTGCAGAGTCAGTCTTCCCAGCCTGGGGCAGGTCTACAATTTTGTTTCTGGTGTCCTTTGACAGCTCTTTGGTCTTGGCCATAGTGGAGTTTGGAGTGTGACTGTTTGAGGTTGTGGACAGGTGTCTTTTATACTGATAACGAGTTCAAACAGGTGCCATTAATACAGGTAACGAGTGGAGGACAGAGGAGCCTCTTAAAGAAGAAGTTACAGGTCTGTGAGAGCCAGAAATCTTGCTTGTTTGTAGGTGACCAAATACTTATTTTACCGAGGAATTTACCAATTAATTCATTAAAAATCCTACAATGTGATTTCCTGGATTCTTTTCCCCCATTCTGTCTCTCATAGTTGAAGTGTACCTATGATGAAAATTACAGGCCTCTCTCATCTTTTTAAGTGGGAGAACTTGCACAATTGGTGGCTGACTAAATACTTTTTTGCCCCACTGTACATCTGGAACATGGAGAACCAAAACCGTGACGTATTTAAATAATATTGGTCAGTCAATATTATTATTATTATTATTATTATTATTATTATTTATATACACACACATTCCTTTCAGGTGTTCAACACATCTTTCTCTTTCAAAATTCTCTCAAAATCTTCCATATTTAACGAAGCAAACCTGGCGGCCATGTTTGTTTACAAACTGTCACAGTCACTCACTAGCGCGGAAGTTTTACTTCTCCGACGTGTGACATGTTGTCTTGACAACCATGCAATATCTTAAACCATATTCAACGCTCATTCTCCATTGGGTAGAGTGACGTAATACACGTAGGATAAGTGATATGCTAACAATATTGCATGCTATCAAACCAAATGAATGAAACCCACTACAAGGGACTAGAACACGTTTTTATTCCATCGAAAAAGTGTCCTGTATGTAGAATATTTCCCGATATTTCAGTCCGATGAGGTCACTCCCAGTGTTTCCCACTGACTAGACACACATTGTCAAAATGGCGAACGGGTTCAAAATTAAAATTCTTTTGATTCACTTGTGTATTTTTTGTGGCTATGCCTATATAATATAAAGAACATTACATGGTCGCACGAAGATATAAAAGTTTATCTTGTTGTGTTTAAAAATATTTTCACTTGTTCATTTTGCTCACTCATGATGTATACATTTACAACTCGAAGACAAACTTCATATCTTCATGCAACCATGAAGATATAAAAAGTAAAGAGTAAAATAACCAAAGGCCAATTTTGCCCTGACATGATCACCTGAGAGTGCCTGTGCAGGGGTGGAGGTATCTCAATATTGAGAGTAACCACAGGTGCCCCTAAAATCACTGAATCATTGAAATTGAAAAGGATCCCTCCACCCCTGCACAGGCACTCTCAGGTGATCATGTCAGGGCAAAATTGGCCTTCGGTTATTTACTCTTTACATTAATGTTATAGAAAACATATTGCTCTCAATGGTGCATTTTGCCCATGTTCAGGGTGGAAAATAAAAAAGAAAGATTCAAGTAAGACAAGCCAAATTGGTGTTTTTAAAAAGAAGGGATCATGGAGAATAAAGAAAAAAATATTTAAAAAATCTGCGCACATTCCCACAAGGTGTTACGGTGCTCTGAAAATGACATCCAAAATGATTTGTCAGACTTGTGAGGTCTTCTGTTCAAACACTGATAGAGTTTCCTTTCTGTTTATTGCTTTTTTTGAGAGTGTTTCGACTTATCTCAATAAGGGAAAAAAATCAAGAGCCTATGTTGGGTAAAAATATGTTTTCTGAAGGCCTAAACAGAGCACAGCCAAAAACTCCAATAAAATTTTGATCATCTTTGAGGGAGTGCTATGACCATGCAGGATCATCCAGACCCAAAATGGCAGTTTTGCTACATACTATTCCTGTTTATGTACCAGCATGCAAAATTTGAGCCTCCTACATGGTTTAGTTCTTGAGCTATGGGCTTGTGAGCTTTGACAAAAAAAAAAAAGTCTGAACAAAATTGACACCCACCTCCCCCAGTAAAACTGGCTGTAACATTATTGATTTTTTAAAACAAATGTCTATTGCTATGTTTTCTAAGGTTCCAACATTATTTAGCCTAACTGCAAAAGCAACATTTGTGTGTTCATCAAACCTAATCTGGGCTTGAGGCTTGGTTGAGCAACTTGAGGCCATGTTCCGTTGACTTGGCCAGAATTGCAGCAGAAGGGTGATCAGTTCCTTTCTATGCACTTTTAGAGTAGAGTAGTCAGTTAACCTAACTGCATGTCTTTGGACTGTGGAGGAAACCCACACAGACACAGGTAGAACATGCAAACTCCAAACAGAAAGGCCCCGTCAGCCCCTGGGCTCGAACCCAGAACCTTCTTGCTGTAAGGTGACAGTGCTAACCACTACACCACCCATTTGTGTGCTCATAGATGTAATATGATGAGAAAACAGGTGCAGGATCCTGTACAACAACAAATAATAATAAATAAAATAAACCATGGGTGACAGACAGGGTACACCCTGGACAAGTCACCAGGTCATCGCAGGGCTGACACATAGAGACAAACAACCATTCACACCTACAGTCAATTTAAAGCCACCAATTAGCCTAACCTGCATGTCTTTGGACTGTGGGGGAAACCAAAGCACGCAGAAGAAATCCACACAAACACAGGTAGAACATGCAAACTCCAAACAGAAAGGCCCCATCAGCCCCTGGGCTTGAACCTAGAACCTTCTTGCTGTAAGGTGACAGTGCTAACCACGACACCACCCATTTGTGTCTTCATAGATGTATCTGTTTATTGGACAGAATCCAGCCACTGGGGGTGCATAAGTGTACTCTTGGTGCCGGTCCTAAGCCCGGATAAATTGGAGACTGTTGCGTCAGGAAGGGCATCCGGCATAAAACTGTGCCAAATCTAACATGCGGACTGAAAAGAGAAATACCATACCGGATCAGTCAGGGCCCAGGTTAACAACGACCGCTTCCGGTACTGTTGGTCAACTGGAGACGAAAGATCCGCTGTGGTGCCCCCTAATCAGGAGCAGCCAAAAGAAGAAGAAGATCTGTTTATTGGGTGGCACGGTGGTGTAGTGGTTAGCACAGTCGCCTCACAGCAAGAAGGTTCTGGGTTTGAACCCAGTGGCTGGCAGGGGCCTTTCTGTGTGGAGTTTGCATGTTCTCTCCCGTGTCTGCGTGGGTTTCCTCCAGGTGCTCCAGTTTCCCCCAAAGACATGCAGTTAGGTTAATGTGGGGTGGCCTTAGGCTGAGGTGCCCTTGAGCAAGGTACCAAACCCCTGACTGCTCCCTGGGTGCTGTGTGTGGCTGCCCACTGCTCTGGGTGTGTGTGAGCATGTGTTCACTGCTTCAGATGGGTTAAATGCAGAGGATGAATTTCACTGTGCTTGAAGTGTGCATGTGACGAATAAAGGTTTCTTCTTAATATGATGAGAAAACAGGTGCAGGATCCCATTATCTCATCTCATTATCTCTAGCCGCTTTATCCTGTTCTACAGGGTCGCAGGCAAGCTGGAGCCTATCCCAGCTGACTACGGGCGAAAGGCGGGGTACACCCTGGACAAGTCGCCAGGTCATCACAGGGCTGACACACAGACACAGACAACCATTCACACTCACATTCACACCTACGCTCAATTTAGAGTCACCAGTTAACCTAACCTGCATGTCTTTGGACTGTGGGGGAAACCAGAGCACCCGGAGGAAACCCACGCGGACACGGGGAGAACATGCAAACTCCGCACAGAAAGGCTCTCGCCGGCCACGGGGCTCGAATCCGGACCTTTTTGCTGTGAGGCGACAGCCCTAACCACTACACCACCGTGCCGCCCAGGTGCAGGATCCTACACAATAATAAATAAAATAAAAACTAAAAATATACCCTGGTTGAGAATATGCAGATTTCACTCTGCCTTGTTCTTCTCCCCCATTCCCAGCCAGTAACTGATGGTTTATTTTTGTGTGTATTTGGATTTACTGAATAGTGCAATGCTTTTAATAAACAAATGAATAAATGTTGGATGTGTGTGTTGTCAGGATAGGCACAGCACAAATTGTCAATAGATCTGAGAGTTTCATAAGCTGTTTAAACTTCAGAGTTAGAACATATGCAAAGCTGTTTACTACAATCATTAGTTTATTTCTTTTTTTTTTATTTCTTCTTTTCACAATCAGGTCATATGACTCACCGTGGTTGTTTTCTTCGTCGGTTTAACACGAGCAAATATCTGTATAGTCTGGTTCACCATTCTCACCCACAACCACTGTGTTTTTAAATAAAAAAAGATCAACAAAACACACTAATTAGCTCCTCTCTCCCACTGAGTGATCCCTTCCTTGGTATTCCAAAGGTCTGAACTCAAGAAGTTCTTTAATGCAGGAGACAGTAGAAGTTCTTTAAGCTCTTTTCCAGTTCTGAATCTGCTTCTGTTGGTGGTTTCCAATTATTATTATTTTTTGTGAATGTGTACTGTGCAGTGCTCAATGATATCTTCCCTCCCTGCTTCTGCTTCCACTTCTTCTTGTAACCATTCTTCACTGAATACCGCTCCAAAAGATCCCTCTCAGGTCCTGATCTCACCAGAACAAACATCAAGGAACATACGGATCACTTTTGTTTGGGCATTTTCAACACTTGGCTTGTAACGGTTGCTAAGCGATGGTCCGTGGTCACGTGCTCAGTTCGTGACAGACGATTGGCTTGCTCCTAAATGGAGGCGTGGCATTCACAGGTGAACAGTCAGAAAGAGCCGACCAGACTGCTCACATCTGGCATTCAGGAACGTCCTTCTTCCGGTCTACTGTTTACCTTCACAACTTCACTTTACCTTGAAATGAAATTACATAAAAAATCGTATTGTGTGTGTTTATGTGTAGAAACCATCCTTTTCTATTATAGTTTATTAAAACTGCACGTTTTAGTCCAACAGCACTGTGAAATAACTGGAATGTTCCACAAGCCACGTGGTCAACAGGAAATTACATCATCTGATTTTCCTGAAGACTGTTCGAAAAATCAAATCAATGATTTTCAGTCATTTTTCTTTTCTTTCCTTTTTTTAAATATCTTATTTACAATTTTTTTATTATATTGACTGATGATATGAGAAGGTACAACCAGGGTGCGATTTGTCAAAAAACCAGAAGGGGGGATGGGGTTTTTTTTAATCATGAAACGTCACAAAATTAAGGTAACAATAGGCTAACAGCTCAATAACATCCGATGATATCAAATGAATAACACTAAATGAAAACGAACACTAAACCAGAGATAGTAAATTCATCTTCCTATCTCTCTGACTAAATACACGAACACTAACACAACAAAGTTCGCATTGCTTGTCGCGTTGCTGTGATGTTTCTCTCCCTCCGGATTAAATGGACAGTGACTCGAAAATCACTGAAATACATGAATACTAAATGAACAGTTTGCTCTGATGGCGCAGTTCATGTGGCCTTTTCTGCTTTCCCGTCGGTGCGCTATCCGCCGCGTTTCGCCCTTCTTTAACCTCCTAAGGCCCAAGCTGTTTTTTTACATGCATTTTTTATTTCTCTTTGCTATTTGGGCTTATTAGAACCTGATTAGAATAAAAACTAAGCATCATCTTTTGATAAGATGTACTTTTAGAGAAAAAGTATGTCCACATATGTGGATTCTTGTTCCGAATTTCTAAAAAGTGCTGTCCATGCATGTGACCGCTAAGCCCTAGGAGGTTAATCCACATTTCTGCGAATTTCTCAGCAGGGAAGGAACGCACGTCTGGCCCATTGACAGCGAGGAAAAGAAGGCTGTCAGTGTGGATACATTCATTCTGTTGCGCTCATGTGATTCATGGCGCTAAATCCACGTTCACACTCTGATTATCTACAGTACAATGTATCTATTTGCTGGGGATGTTCGTAGGGTTGCCAACTTTCTCATATCCAAATGAGGGACACTTTGTTCCGGGTGCGGACAAGTACCGGTACAGGCCCTGTACACGCACCCCAGCGCCCAAAATAGTTACAGTACCGAATCGCCTTTAGGTGAGTGTTTCAAATGTAGGCCACTACAAATTCATTTCTAAAATAGAGCTTTTAAAAATTAATAGACCAATTAATGGATATTTTTAAGTAACTTAATGCAAAATAACAAACAATTCTAATATTATTGTCTCATTTTTCTCTTTTAAACTTTGGCCAAATAATTTATCAGGCCATATTTATGAAGACAATGTCATAAACTGAAAAATGATTTGCTGTAGCTGTAAAACCCTGATATTTGCTTAATTGTCCATTTGAAAACCCTAAGAACCTTCTGCAATGCGTCATAGCAGAAGAAGAAGAGAGAAAGACATCACAAAGGCAGGAGTGAGGCAGAAAAGCTCCCCTACTATAGGCTGAGGTCTATCCTGTTTCGGAAGGGTTTTTTAAGCTATCTGCTATCCTTATCGAACAGTTAGGCTGTATCCACTGGCTGCACCATCTGCTCTAGTTTAATTTGATGCCTATTTTGTCAGTATAGCTTAAAAATTCAGGATATGGCAACAGTGAATGGTTTTAAATCGCAGATGACCGCGGCTCAAGGTAATAGTGCTTCTCACAGCAATTACGCGATTTACACCACAGCATTGGAGTGAGGGGCAGGATCTGTCCCTGACGGGACAAATTAAAATTACCCAAAAAACGTGATGTCCCGCCCAATACGGGACGGTTGGCAACCCTAGACGTTCGTGAACATCAAAGCTGCCACTTCGGGTCATTTTGAAAGTGAGTGCAATGTAGACCATAGAAAACTGTGTCACAACATGCCTGTCATGTCAACTTGTTTTTTGGTTTGTTTGTTTTATTGACGGGGTTGTCCCCGAGGATTTTTTTTCAGCAGAGATAAAAACCAGAGGGGGGGATGATCCCCACCAGCAAATCGCACCCAGGACCGTACAACCATGTTGGCCAAATTGTACCGTACATATTACAGATATTATGAAAAGTTATTTTTATAACATCTGTAATATCTATAATTATTTTTTTCGCGGTCCAAATCCTGCGCTGTGATTGGCTGGTGAGCGGGTCCGTATCCTACAGTACGGACCCCGGTTACGGACCCCAGTTACGGACCTCTGGCGACTCACTCATTCGCAACAACAACAAACATAGTAGCATTTTTTGTCAACATTTATCTTTTTTTTAATAAGATTTATTTATATGATTAAGCGGCTAGAGATAACGAGATGAGATCAAAAGTCTTATAAGTTTTTGCCAGCATTTCTCAGTATAATAGCATTAATTTTACAGCATGGATAGCGATCACGACAGTCTTCACAGCGAAAGCGAGTTTTACTACCCTGAGGAAGAAGAAATAAAAAAAAACATTTTAGGAGAAAGCTAAAACCTGTAATTTGCTAACATCGAGCAAAAACATGGCTGAATCCTGAATGACTCCTATTTGTATAAATAGGGGACTACATAGGCGGCAAAATGTAGTTTTTTCCTGCCATGGAAGTGCACTTGTATACCGAGGAGAAAGCCATTTGCATTACAGCCGTGAATGAGGATTCAAAATAGCATTAATTTTACATCATGGATAGCGATAACAACAGTGTTCACAGCGAAAGCAAGTTTTACTACCCTGAGGAAGACAAAATAAAATAAAACAAAACATTTCAGGAGAAAGCTAAAAACCTCTAACTTGCTAACGCCAAGCAAAAACATGGCTGAATCCTGAATGACTCCTATTTGTATAAATAGGGGACTACATAGGCAGCAAAATGTAGTTTTTTCCTGCCATGGAAGTGCACTTGTATACCGAGGAGAAAGCCATTTGCATTACAGCCGTGAACGAGGATTCAAAATGGTGGCTCACCTCGGCTCGGTTTTCCCTTTCAGGGGCTCCGGTTTTCTGTTAGAATTTGGTAAAGAAAGAAATAAATATATTATTTACCAGCTTAAGGTCGGTCCATATGGTGAAATACCGTGACCTCGGCCTTGAATACTGACCTCAGCCCAGAGGGCCTTGGTCAGTACTTTCAAGACCTCGGTCACAGTATTTCACGATATGGACTTCCCAGCTGGTAAATAACACACACACACACACACACACATATATATATATATATATATATATATATATATATATATATATATTAGTGCTGTCAAGCGATTAAAATATTTAATCGCGATTAATGTCGCGACTGTCATAGTTAACTCGCGATTAATCGCAATTTAATCGCACATTTTTGTCACATGAAAATTCTCTTGTAATTCTCTTATCAGCATAAAAAAGTGAATGGGCTTGCTCACCGTTCGAACTACAGGGGTACTTGGGGGATCCGAGATCCCCTGAAACAGACATGAGATCCCTTGAAAACATGATTTGGGAAATGTTGGGGGGTCTCTAAAATATTGGCAAAATGATGTTTATTGACATAGCAATCGTGTGTAACGGGAAGCATTTGCATATCCGAAGTGAGCGCGCGATGGAGAGCCGCGCTCTGAGACAAGCGCAAGCACCCCCTCCCCCCCCAAGGGAAAAAAGGGACCCCCCGAAAATATCGGCATAGTTCGAACACTGGTTGTACCAATGTTTTTTTTTTTTATTGCAGAGCATAACACGTCTTGTCACAGCCACTGCAAAGTCGGGCTGGAGCCGCCGATGGGAAAACGAAACCTAAGCCGAGCACCGTGGCTCTTCGGGGGAGGGCAGAGGACTCTGGCTGTGCGGGGCGTGGCATTACAGTCTAGCTGCTATCGTTTTTCTAAGCAAAGTCTCTGTTCCAAGTTCCTGGTAGTTTCAAAAGCTTATGAAAAACCTACATCATGTCACAGAGCGTTAATCTCGCAATAAAAAAATTATCGCCGTTAAAATTGAGTCAAGTTAATGCATTAATAACGCAACATTTTTGGCAGCACTAATATATATATATATATATATATATATATATATATATATATATATATATATATATATATTCTATCTACGTTCACTGGATATGAGCAATCATGCGCTCTGATTGGCTACTCTACTACTAGGACATCAGCTCATATACCATAAGTAGAGAAAAACAAAATGGCTGTGCGTGTTGCTGAAGCAACCAAGGACGAAATTAAAACTCTACTCGAAAAGAACCCCCCCAAAAAAATACTAAAAAAGCAACAAAATGTAGAATAAAAGTATTTGATGGTAAGAATGTATCTTTTTTATTTTTCAAGAATTTATTATTATTATTATTATTATTATTATTATTATTATAGCATTTTTCACAAATTGCTACTGTCATTTCGCTGGTTTGTTTACATTCTAAGCGGAAATTATTTTGTCAGACATTTTTATCAAGATTTTATTTATTGAATTTGCTAAAAATAAAAATCTCTCAATTTTTTTTCTCAAAATCAAGGAATTAAACAGTTATTCCACTCAGTCTAGTTGTACATGGCTTATCGCCGACTCGGTGCTATGTGCCTTGTCGACTATCAGCTCGTGTGATTCGATTTCGTGGAATAACTGTTCAATATATATCTGTGTATCTGTAAATAATCTGTATCATTATTTTCTAACTTACTGCGAAAATAAGTTAGAATGCTGGAGATGGAGTTGCCAGTTAGAAGGAAAAGAGGAAGACAAAAGATGAGATTTATGGATGTGGTGAAGGAGGACATGAGGACGGTTTGCGTGACAGAAAAAGATACAGAGGACAGGAGGCGATGGAGGGACATTATCTGCTGTGATGACCCCTAACATTAACAACCAAAAGAAGAAGGAGATTAAAAGAAGTTATTATTAGAGGCGGCACAGTGGTGAGCAGTGTTGCCAAACAGCAAACAGGTTCTGGGTTCGAACCTGCCAGATGAGCAACGTCTTTCTGTGTGGAGTTTGCATGTTTTCCTTGTCCCTGTGTGGGTTTCCTCATGGAAGTCCAAAGACATGCAGATTAGATCAACTGGCTACACGAAACTGCCTATAGATGTGAATACACTGTCAGAAACAGGTGTACAGTAGGAGTCCATTTCTGTGCCCTGAGGTACAATCTACATTAAAGTACCCCCAAGGGCTCATTATTGGACTTCAAGGTGACTATGTGCATCTTTTTAGAGCCAAAAAGTACATATATGTTCCCAATGAGTACAACCCTGATTCCAAAAAAGTTGGGACAAAGTACAAATTATAAATAAAAATGGAATGCAATAATTAACAAATCTCAGAAACTGATATTGTATTCACAATAGAACATAGACAACAATAAAAATGTCGAAAGTGAGACATTTTGAAATTTCATGCCAAATATTGGCTCATTTGAAATTTCATGACAGCAACACATCTCAAAAAAGTTGGGACGGGGCAATAAGAGGCTGGAAAAGTTAAAGGTACAAAAAAGGAACAGCTGGAGGACCAAATTGCAACTCATTAGGTCAATCGGCAATAGGTCATTAACATGACTGGGTATAAAAAGAGCATCTTGGAGTGGCAGCGGCTCTCAGAAGTAAAGATGGGAAGAGGATCACCAATCCCCCTAATTCTGCACCGACAAATAGTGGAGCAATATCAGAAAGGAGTTCGACAGTGTAAAATTGCAAAGAGTTTGAACATATCATCATCTACAGTGCATAATATCATCAAAAGATTCAGAGAATCTGGAAGAATCTCTGTGCGTAAGGGTCAAGGCCGGAAAACCATACTGGGTGCCCGTGATCTTCGGGCCCTTAGACGGCACTGCATCACATACAGGCATGCTTCTGTATTGGAAATCACAAAATGGGCTCAGGAATATTTCCAGAGAACATTATCTGTGAACACAATTCACCGTGCCATCCGCCGTTGCCAGCTAAAACTCTATAGTTCAAAGAAGAAGCCGTATCTAAACATGATCCAGAAGCGCAGACGTCTTCTCTGGGCCAAGGCTCATTTAAAATGGACTGTGGCAAAGTGGAAAACTGTTCTGTGGTCAGACGAATCAAAATTTGAAGTTCTTTATGGAAATCAGGGACGCCGTGTCATTCGGACTAAAGAGGAGAAGGACGACCCAAGTTGTTATCGGCACTCAGTTCAGAAGCCTGCATCTCTGATGGTATGGGGTTGCATTAGTGCGTGTGGCATGGGCAGCTTACACATCTGGAAAGACACCATCAATGCTGAAAGGTATATCCAGGTTCTAGAGCAACATATACTCCCATCCAGACGACGTCTCTTTCAGGGAAGACCTTGCATTTTCCAACATGACAATGCCAAACCACATACTGCATCAATTACAGCATCATGGCTGCGTAGAAGAAGGGTCCGGGTACTGAACTGGCCAGCCTGCAGTCCAGATCTTTCACCCATAGAAAACATTTGGCGCATCATAAAACGGAAGATACGACAAAAAAGACCTAAGACAGTTGAGCAACTAGAATCCTACATTAGACAAGAATGGGTTAACATTCCTATCCCTAAACTTGAGCAACTTGTCTCCTCAGTCCCCAGACGTTTACAGACTGTTGTAAAGAGAAAAGGGGATGTCTCACAGTGGTAAACATGGGCTTGTCCCAACTTTTTTGAGATGTATTGTTGTCATGAAATTTAAAATCACCTAATTTTTCTCTTTAAATGACACATTTTCTCAGTTTAAACATTTGATATTTCATCTATGTTCTATTCTGAATAAAATATGGAATTTTGAAACTTCCACATCATTGTATTCCGTTTTTATTTACAATTTGTACTTTGTCCCAACTTTTTTGGAATTGGGGTTGTATATACGGTAAATGGTACAAATAAGTACCTGAGAGGGTACTGCCCAGTGACAAGCTGTTGTACCCTTAAAGGTACAATAATGTACTTTGTTTTCTGAGAGTGCATGAGTGAGAAGCAACCTTTCTTCCTGTGTTAGCCCCACAATAGACTGGTGACCTCTCTAGGTCAGGTATACTCTGCCTCCTGCCCTGTATCAGTTGGGACTGGCTCCAGCTCACCTACAGTATGGTGGCACGGTGGTATAGTGGTTAGCCCTGTCGCCTCACAGCAAGAAGGTTCTGGGTTTGAGCCCAGTGGCCAACAGGGGCCTTTCTGTGTGGAGTTTGCATGTTTTCCCCGTGTCTGCATGGGTTTCCTCCGCGTGCTCCGGTTTCCCCCACAGTCCAAAGACATGCAGTTAGGGTAACTGGTGACTCTAAGTTGCCCATGTGTGTGAATGGTTGCTTCTCAAGCCTGGAAATAAATTTATGCATCTGGCATAAAACTATGCTCCAATTAATATGACATGGCAGCAACCCCACACACATACTGTAAGTGCGACAAGCTGGAAGAAGAAGAAAGTAAATAATTAGAATATGCTTTATCATTGTGTCTGATAACATAGATGCATTTGCATTTTGTTTGTTTACAAATTCTCAACAAAAAAAACCCTAGTTACTTTCATCCCTTATACTCATTTACAGTGGTGCTTGAAAGTTTGTGAACCCTTTAGAATTTTCTATATTTCTGCATAAATATGACCTAAAACATCATCAGATTTTCACACAAGTCCTAAAAGTAGATAAAGAGAACCCAGTTAAACAAATGAGACAAAAATATTATACTTGGTCATTTATTTATTGAGGAAAATTATCCAATATTCCATATCTGTGAGTGGCAAAAGTATGTGAACCTTTGCTTTCAGTATCTGGTGTGACCCCCTTGTGCAGCAATGACTGCAAGTAAACATTTCCGGTAACTGTTGATCAGTCCTGCACACTGGCTTGGAGGAATTTTAGCCCATTCCTCCGTACAGAACAGCTTCAACTCTGGGATGCTGGTGGGTTTCCTCACATGAACTGCTCGCTTCAGGTCCTTCCACAACATTTCAATTGGATTAAGGTCAGGACTTTAACTTGGCCATTCCAAAACATTAACTTTATTCTTCTTTAACCATTCTTTGGTAGAATGACTTGTGTGCTTAGGGTCGTTGTTTTGCTGCATGACCCACCTTCTCTTGAGATTCAGTTCATGGACAGATGTCCTGACATTTTCCTTTAGAATTGGCTGGTATAATTCAGAATTCATTGTTCCATCAATGATGGCAAGCCGTCCTGGCCCAGATGCAGCAAAACAGGCCCAAACCATGATACTACCACCACCATGTTTCACAGTTGAGATAAGGTTCTTATGTTGGAATGCAGTCTTTTCCTTCTCCAAACATAACGCTTCTCATTTAAACCAAAAAGTTCTGTTTTGGTCTCATCTGTCCACAAAACATTTTTCCAATCGCCTTCTGGCTTGTCCACGTGATCTTTAGCAAACTGCAGACGAGCAGCAGTGTTCTTTTTGGAGAGCAATGGCTTTCTCCTTGCAACCCTGCCATGCACACCATTGTTGTTCAGTGTTCTCCTGATGGTAGACTCATGAACATTAACATTAGCCAAGGTGAGAGAGGCCTTCAGTTGCTTAGAAGTTACCCTGGGGTCCTTAGTGACCTTGCCGACTATTACACGCCTTGCTCTTGGAGTGATCTTTGTTGGTCGACCACTCCTGGGGAGGGTAACAATGGTGTTGAATTTCCTCCATTTGTATACAATCTGTCTGACTGTGGATTGGTGGAGTCCAAACTCTTTAGAGATGGTTCTGTAACCTTTTCCAGCCTGATGAGCAACAGCAATGCCTTTTCTGAGGTCCTCAGAAATCTCCTTTGTTCGTGCCATGATACACTTCCACAAACGTGTTGTGAAGATCAGACTTTGATAGATCCCTGTTCTTTAAATAAAACAGGGTGCCCACTCACACCTGATTGTCATCCCATTGATTGGAAACACCTGACTCTAATTTCACCTTCAAATTAACTGCTAATCCTAGAGGTTCACATACTTTTGCCACTCACAGATATGTAATATTGGATCATTTTCCTCAATAAATAGACCAAGTATAATATTTTTGTCTCCTTTGTTTAACTGGGTTCTCTTTATCTACTTTTAGGACTTGTGTGAAAATCTGATGATGTTTTAGGTCATATTTATGCAGAAATATAGAAAATTCTAAAGGGTTCACAAACTTTCAAGCACCACTGTAAAAGCAAAATCCAGCCACTGGCAGCTAAATAACCTTGTAAAAAAAAGTTATAAGGGCTAAATTGCACCACAATCATTGCTTACTTACAGCCAGATCCGAAACATTTGTGCACCACCAAGAACACTAAAATACGTTCCTTCAAATCCTGTACAGGTTATGGATTTTCTCGGCTGTAATATTTGAACACCCCTTTCATACTTCCTTCCTGACATCCTCTTCAGTGACAGTCTGCCTCTTCAGTTTAATTCTGGATTGTTGTCTTGCTGTAGGATACATCATCCACATTTTCCCCCCTTTTCCACCCAGAACCCATGCAAACTTTGGCACTCCTGTATGACCACTAAATAGCACAGTATAGTCAATCCGTCTGACCATAATGGATCAAAATGTAACCCTAAAACTTTATCCACTTAGTGACACAATATTTGTCTGTAGCCAACATTTACACATTAAAAAACCCACAATATCTTGTGAAATAGCAATATCAAACAGCAGTTCTTTGGCCTCATGGACTGGACAGCATCTGATTATAGATGCCTAAAGTATTTCTGATCTACTGCTGATCTATTATTTTTAAAAATGGGAAGAGAAAGAAAGGCAGAAAGAAAGAGAATACAGAAAGAGAGAGAGACTGCTGTACAGCGGCTGCTCAGTTTAAAGCTCTGGATTATTGGGTGGAGTGAGGATGTCCTTCCACTTCTTGTAAGTAAGCGTGCATCTATAACGACGGTTTAACACTATTGTCTTAACTGTGGGAGGGACGTTAAAAATTAAAGTGCCTGAAACAAGGAAAGAAGATCAAACTCTAGGGTATCACATAGGTTATATAATTTTAGTCATTATGATTTCCATCATTTTGTTATGTTTAGAGTTATCAAAGCCATGAGTCAGGAGAATCACTGTCATCACATAATCACTAACCTAACAAAGCAAGATAATTTACTATGGTTTTCCTATGATACTTTATCCATCCATCATCCATCCATCCATCCATCCATCCATTTTTTTCTGCTTATCCAACATCAGGTCGCGGTGGCAGCAGGCTAAGCAGGGTATTCCAGGTGTCCCTTTCCCCAGCAATGCTTTCCAATTCCTCCTAGGGAATCCCAAGGCACTCCCAGGCCAGATGAGATATATAATCTCTCCAGCATGTTCTGGGTCTACCCCGAGGTCTCCTCCCAGTTGGACATGCCTGGAAAACCTCCAAAGGAAGGCACCCAGGAGGCATCCTAATCAGATGCCTGAACCACCTTAGCTGACTCCTTTGGACATGAAGGAGCAGCGGCTTTACTCCGAGATTCGTCCGGATGTCTGAGCTCCTCACCCTATCTCTGACATTCCACGTCCCAATCACTAGTCTGCGCTGCTGAGGATCAGCATGCCCAGGCTCCCGCTTTTGCCTGCCACCCAGCTCACAAAGCACTCAACCCCAGTGCCTGTCCTTGCAGGTGGTGGACCCACATGGCAGCGGCTCCATGTAATTTCTTTGGGCTGTGCCCGACTAGGCCCCATGGGCCAAGGCCCGGTCACCAGACACTCACCAGCAAGCTCCCCTCCCAGGTCTGGCTCCAGAAGGAGGCCCCGGTTTCCCACTCCTGGGCAAGGTGCTGCAGCTCCTTTTTTGCCGTTTCATCAGGGTCTTGAATCACTCTTTGTCTGGCCCCTCCCCTGGAACCAATTTGCCTTGGGAGGCTCTACCAGGGGCTAATGCCCCCAACAACACAGTTCCCAGGATCACAGGGACACCCAAACCCCTCCACCACATTAAGGTGGCAATTCTTTGGAGGGGTCCTATGACACTGTGTGTTTTTATTATTGTACCATAATGTAATAATTATTCTATTCAATTCAACAATTATTCAGTGATTCTAAATCATGATACTACAGTGAATTTAAGGTTTTAGCTTGATGGTTTAGCTTTGACCCTGACTTAGTATTTTTGATGGAGACTGTAAAGCATTCCTGTAAGTCATTCTTGATAAGGGTGTCTGATAAATACTGTGAATGTAAATACATCCTGGTAACTATTTTTAATACACTGATCTGTAATATTACCACAATTTCTTTTGGTTACTATATACTGTATTTATACCACAATGTTGTTGAATTCTCAAATCTGATTGGTCAGAAGATGTTGATTAACAGTAAAGCTCATAGGTTTATATATATTTGTTTAAATGCATTATCATTTCTATAGTAACAGCATATATAGAGAGGATATTACACGGTTGCATGAAGATATGAAGTTTATCTTCGAGTAGTGAATGCGAGTGAAAATATTTTCAACATGAGAAGATAAACTTCATATCTTCACGCAACCGTGCAACGTTCTTTATATTATATGGACACATCCATAAAAAATGCAAGTTAATCAAAAGAATTTTAATTTTGAACCGGTTAACCATTTTGACAACATGTGTCCAGTCAACAGGAAAACACGTCATCAGAGTGAAATATCAAGAATTATTATACATACAGGACACGTTTTCGATGGATGAACATGTGTTCTATTCCCTTCCAGCAGGTTTCATTCATTTGGTTTGATAGCATACAATATTGTGAACATATCCCTTATCCTATGTGTATTACGTCACTCTACACAATGGAGAATGAGCGTTGAATATGGTTTACGATATTGCATGGTATATCAGATATATTCCATTCAGCTACTTGTCTTCGACTCGTTCAGTATCATGCTAGCTGAATGGAATATATCTGATATACCACTCAGCACCAGCCAATATTATTTATATATGTCACTCAGATCTGTGACGTACTTTGTATGAAAAATGCGAGTTTTTCAACACAAGAAGATAAACTTCATATCTTCAAGCCAACGTGTGATTTTCTTTTAATATAGACACATTCACAAACAAAAAGTCCCCAAATTTATCAAAACAATTCATCGATTTCATCACGAGTGACATCTCATCTCATCTCATTATCTCTAGCCGCTTTATCCTGTTCTACAGGGTCGCAGGCAAGCTGGAGCCTATCCCAGCTGACTACGGGCGAAAGGCGGGGTACACCCTGGACAAGTTGCCAGGTCATCACAGGGCTGACACATAGACACAGACAACCATTCACACTCACATTCACACCTACGGTCAATTTAGAGTCACCAGTTAACCTAACCTGCATGTCTTTGGACTGTGGGGGAAACCGGAGCACCCGGAGGAAACCCACGCGGACACGGGGAGAACATGCAAACTCCGCACAGAAAGGCCCTCGCCGGCCACGGGGCTCGAACCCGGACCTTCTTGCTGTGAGGCGACAGCGCTAACCACTACACCACCGTGCCGCCCCACGAGTGACATATAGAGACTTATGTCATGGTTTTTGTTCTCCATGTCCTGGATGGAGCTCGTATGAAAAATACGAGTGGCGTATTTCCTAGTAAAACAGTCATGTCCATACTGTATAAGGTTATGGTTTAAAAATAATGTGTAATTGTTGATATGGTGAAGTTTTCTGTGAGGAAACGTTATTTAATATTTTTGGAAGTAGTCTCCAGTTTTGTAAAAGTCAGAGATAAAGCTGTAACTTTCAGTTTTCCACGACAGGAAAGGCTTCACGGTGAAGGACGTGGCATTTTGCCTATGAGAGAGGTTGGGGATCGTTGTTAGAACAATAATGATAACAGGATCTAGCTTGTTTTGTGGACGTTCCACAACGTAAAACCATAAAAAGGTAATCTGTAACTACAAAAGGATAAAAAGTACGACACGTTGTTGTTGACTAAATAAAAAAGTGCTAGTATTGGTGAGTTGCTGTGGTTTAAAAGAAATAAAACATTAGCGGTTTTTGGAACATGATCAACGCCAGCGTGCTAGCCATCCCTTTGTTGCTTGTTTTCCTAGAAACGCATGTTCCATTGTGTTTTAATCCTTACTTAATTATGACACTGCACAAGTTTTATATATGTTATGGTAACTGTGGTTTGGTAATTGCTTCACTGTGGTACTTCGTTAACCATTATGTTCGCAGTAGTAAAAGTATGACAGACAAACCATAGTACATTTGCAATCCAGTGTTTTCTTTGGCACGATTTAAGATTCCAGCTTATTAATCATTCATTTATCAGAAACATATTGTTTGGTAAATACGGACTGATCCGGTAACTACAGGGAAACTATTAGGAAACTTTTGGAGAGATGAGAGTGAGGAATGTAAGTCTGTACTATAGACTGCCAACTATCAGCCTCATATTTGAAGAAAGAAACTAAAACTTTATGTGTACAGCATTTAGCAGATGCTCTTATGCAGAGTAATTTACAATGTAGCAGTTGGGGGTTCGGTGCTTTTCTCAAGGGTACTTTAGCCATTCCTGCTGGTCCAGGGACTCAAACCAGCAACCTTTTGGCCCCAAAGCTGCTTCTCTAATCATTAGGCCATGGCTTCCCCATGACAAAGGAATATGTACATTTGTGTACCGTATATGTGTGAGAATGTACAGAGTGGCAGTTGCAGGCGACTATAAAACATTTACAGTCTGGTTGAAATAGATATAAGTATAGCTTGCAAAACATATACCCAGAACGTGCATGGGGCCAACACGAACGACGTCTCACAATGGTATACTATATATGCTATGTTTTCTTTGGCCACAATTTTATGAGGCATGACCAGTGACATATACTTTCAGTATTAGTGTGTAGGTTTTGCTAGAATGTTAAGTGCTTTCCAGAAAAAGCATGCTATATAGGACACTACGCCCAGTTGTACCATATTAGTTTTGTCGGACTAAATTGTGACGTGGTGTGTGGTTTGCCATGATAGTACCAGATTGTGCAGTAAAATGCTTATTAGTGTGTCTCAGTGTTTCACTTCACAGTGCCTTTATCACTGCTCTGAGAGTGTGTAGGTATATATCTGTGTGGCTGCTCTCGGGTTTCAACTTGGACCATTCTACTTAGGAATAAATCTTTAATTATACTTAAAAATCTCAGTATTACACTCTGGTGCTGAAGCGCCACATGATTAGTAAATGCTCAAAGCAAATATTTAAAATTAGACTGCCTTTCAGATTTCTTAAGTGTAGATCATAAAAAGAATTTTCCCTGACACCCAATTATTTTTGTTTAGTGGATTCAAAACTACTGAATTCGAATGACAGACTTCCAATTTTATTAGTTTTATTGTTCTATTTTTTTTAAACAGAACAATTAATGATTTTAGGGCCACGTGGCCCTAAATTCTCTGCTAATTTTTCCTGCTTCACCATGACCCAATTCAAGATACTACGTCATGCATCACATGGTGGGCTTTCCCCGTGTGAGCAAGCCATTGTGGGATACAAATTTGAAACAGGAGAGAAAAATGGAGGATGTGAGTGTACGAATGAAATGTGAAAGACCGACTACAGTAATGGAAAGTGAGAAGAAAAGATGTTATGTTATATACGAAGGAAAGGAAACGCAGGACCAAACTAATAAATATCGGCAGTCAGCGAGTACCTCGGTGTGATCAGCTGTTCGTTTAGCGACAGAATGATGGAACTGTCAGTGCACGCTCAAAGGTAAACCTGTAGATGGCAGTAATGCAACACTGTGGATGCCAGCTGCCGTAAAACCCAAAAGAAGAAGAAGCAGGTAAACGCACACGGACTTCCTCTGTCTGCTTGACTGCGTGAAGTGAGCAATTTCATGCACATTATTTGCTAGGGAATCCCCAGAAATTAAATAACTTCCCAGCCACAGAATGGCCTGATTTTTTTTGAGATATTGCAGAAATAAACATATATCACATTGACCAAATTTCAGAGGGAACTAAATTTCACCGATTTTATGAAATTGAAAGGCCATCTAGCTTTATCGCTTGATTCCAGTATCTAGAAATTTGTCAAACCTGTCACTATGAGATTTTTGACTGAGGTCAGAATGCATATATTTGATATCCAGATGCCACTTTGTCTTTCTGGTGCTGGTCGTTCTGCAGTTCTGCACAGTCCACATGTGTCACAGCAGCCTGAGAACCACACACAGTATGGCATGAAGTTATGTGGCATTTCTGAAAGCACTGACAGGAAAAAAAAACAGTGCTTCTGTTCATGACCAAACAAAACACACTTTTCCCCCAATACATCATTCAGACACATTCATTTGAACCACTCTGTTTTTCTTTGCTGCTTTTAATCATTCACCTTCATACAGAGAAATCAGAGAAGGGAAGTAACAAAGTCCAATTACAATGACTAAACTCTGTTTTTATACATATTTGTATTTTAATTGAGTTTTTCTTTCACCCAATATGTTTGACTTTTACCCAAAATGTACTTTTATAGGGCGGCACGGTGGTGTAGTGGTTAGCGCTGTCGCCTCACAGCAAGAAGGTCCGGGTTCGAGCCCCATGGCCGGCGAGGGCCTTTCTGTGCGGAGTTTGCATGTTCTCCCCGTGTCCGGGTGGGTTTCCTCCGGGTGCTCTGGTTTCCCCCACAGTCCAAAGACATGCAGGTTGGGTTAACTCAAAAGTCAAAGTCCTTCCCACGCCATACAGTACCTGGTATTCCTGGGCAGTCTCCCACTCAAGTACTAACCAGGCCCAACTCTGATGGTGGCGCATCGGGCGGCGCCGATCTCCGTTTCCGTAGCCCTCGGCCTCTCGCCTATTACATAGCTAGGGTTACAGTGGGGGGCTAGTCCTCTGGTAACCACGAGAGTTTAACTCCCCATGCACATCTGTATTGCAGCGTGCCTTGCCAGATGGTATTAGGTACCATTTTTATGATGGTCTTTGGTATGACCCGACCGTGAATAGAACTCACGATCTCCCGATCAAGAGGCGGACACGCTACCACTAGGCCACTAGTCGGTAGGTTGGGTTAACTGGTGACTCTAAATTGACCGTAGGTGTGAATGGTTGTCTGTGTCTATGTGTCAGCCCTGTGATGATCTGGCGACTTGTCCAGGGTGTACCCCGCCTTTCGCCCGTAGTCAGCTGGGATAGGCTCCAGCTTGCCTGCAACCCTGTAGAACAGGATAAAGCGGCTAGAGATGAGATGCACTTGTATACTCCCTACATTTTCAAACACTTTTTTTTCTTCAGAATTGCTTTAAATTCCTCATAAGTCTGAACTTTAACAGATGTAATATCCATTCACCGTAATCTATCTCTTACTTTGAATTTATCAAGGCATTTTGTTCTCTGATAGCTAGCTATTATAATTTAGCCATTGTGTATCATCAGAGTTATTATCTTATATACTAACTAACAACAGCTTTATTCCTAATTTTTCAAATGTTATTTAGCATTACACTAACTCATCTACACGAACAGCTGAACACTAATACAGTACCTAGCTGTCACAAAACAACACTCCTTGATCAATGCAAAGTGTACAGCAACAAATGGGGTGTAGTGATGTTAAATCGGTCTCATTAACAAGTAATTGCTGACACCTTTCTGTTTTAGCCAGCATTAACTTTTTCAGCAGTTTGTGCTACAGTAGTTCTTCTGTGGGATTGAACCATATGGGCTAGCCTTCGTGCCCCATGTGAATCAGTGAACCTTCGACACCCATGACCCTGTCACCGGTTCACCAATTATCCTTCCTTGGACCACTTTTGGTAGGTACTAACCATTGCATACTGGGAACACCCCACAAGATGTGCCATTCTGGAGATGCTCAGAGCCAGTCATCTAGCCATCACAATTTGGCCCTTGTCAAAGTTGCTCAGATCCTTACACTTACCCATTTTTCCTGGTTCCAACACATCAACTTCAAGAACTGATTGTTCTCTTGCTGCCCAATATATCCCACCCCTCGACAGATGCCATTGTAATGAGACAAACAATGTTATTCACTTCACCTGTCAGTAGTCATTACGGCAGTGGGCATGTGCCATCCTTGACTGCTATGCAATGAAGTAGTAAGGTGTCTCCTTCCCTCCACTAGCCTGGGGTGGTGCCTTGAGCAAACACTAGCAACCCCTCGCTCCCCCTGGTCAGGGTTATGACCAAAGACTGGACTCGGCAGACTGCCTGAAGAAGACCACCACCTGGTGGTTCAAAAGGCAGGAAGGCAGACCTGGCAAAGCGTTTGTGGAGCGCAATCAGGGCACAGTGCAACGTGTAGAACACTGTTGGCCATCCACTGCATCCCAACCTAGCTCCAGCCATCTTGATTCTGTCTCGCCCCTGAACCCAGTTAGGTCAGGACAAGAGAGTGAGGCTGACAGCTGCGCAATGCTCCCTCACTCTAATCCAAGTCACGACTTCAAATTCAAGTCTTGTGGCAGTTGGCAAGTGGCCACAAGACTTGAATTTGATTGGTGGCTCTAAATTGACCATAGGTGTGATTGGTTAATTTAGAGCCGCCAATTAACCTAACCTGCATGGCTTTGGACTGTAGGGGAAACCGGAGCACCTGGAGGAAACCCACACAGACATGGGGAGAACATGCAAACTCCACACAGAAAGGCCCCTGTCAGCCCCTGGGCTCAAACCCAGAACCTTTTTGCTGTGAGGCGACACTGCTAACCACTACACCACCGTGCTGCACTCATTTTAGATATATGAATGTCAGTTTGGTCCACATTAGCACAAATATTGAAACTGTAAATGATTAGATGAAATTTTGATTTTTCTCTGATTGTACTAAAATAGACTTAGGAAATTTAGGGGTTGGAAATGTGGGTACTCTTAGCACCTCTGGAGAAAAATGATTCATATGCATGTGTTCAGAGATATACAAAGTGCATGGTTTCTCCAAAGGGCTATGATGTGGAAATATTTTCCTGTGTGCAAAGCGCAGATGAATAGCATATGCTTTTTGTACCTTCCTTTTGAGTTTGCGGTGTGAATCAGTAGTATGGAATGCCACACATCTTCACGGTAATGCTGACTGACTGACTGAATAAGGTATTGTGAGATTCACCAGGCATCATGGTGAGAGACTGTACCACGTGAAAGGACAAGTAAAAGGACTTGTCACAACAGCTTGCAACTTGTGACAACTTTCGGCTCAGTCGGTGGCAGGTTTTTCCTCTCCGAGTTTTTTTTTAATCTGCCTTCATTAGGCCGGCATGCAGAAATGAAGCTGTTCTTACAGATTTAAAGGCTGTCAGAGAAGGTATCAGATCGTATCTCATTTCAGATGTCTCGTCTCAGTGTTTTCTTTACCTGCAGGCTATCGTGCCTGTGTCTTGGAACTGGGGACACAATCATCTCGTAGCAAAACAATTACGTGACTAAAAACATCAGGAGTGAAGTAATTTTATTGAATCTGCCATTCATCGAAGCTTGTATTCACGTTTCACTAGAAAAGAATGCTTCACGTTTAAGGAGGGGAAAAAAAACCAATATATGCCACAGAAACTCTTTCTGATGACTCAGACTTTAGTCCATTTGTAAAAGAGCATAAATTGAAGGTGATGGTTAAATTCATCAATGTGTTGTCGTAAGATTATATTTCCTTTTTAATCAGCAGATTATTAGACTAACCAGAAAATGCTAAAAGCTGCACTCTGGATAACCCTCAAAGTTGAAATGGCCCAAG
Organism: Neoarius graeffei; assembly: GCF_027579695.1. Lineage (NCBI taxonomy): Eukaryota > Metazoa > Chordata > Actinopteri > Siluriformes > Ariidae > Neoarius > Neoarius graeffei. The sequence goes on from NC_083579.1 coordinate 74,234,227, forward strand.
GCAAGCAAGAACACTGATCTTTCAGACAGTCATAGGAACGAAAAACTCGTTTGTTCAGCTGCCTGTGCCAAGTGTTTGGGTTTTTTTTGTTGTTGTTGTTTTTTTTTTTTTTAGTTTAGCGCAGTACTCCTGGTTATAGACTGGCAAAGACACAGCTACGCAGAAGAAGTTGATTAACAGGGTTTAGTCCTAAGTTATTTGGAGCATGTTGTGTTTTTGTGCAGGGCTGTTATTAGCACTACTTTCATGGATTCCCAGTGTGATGGAAAACATGAACCCTCATTTAGTAATCCATGTAATAAACAACAACAAAAAAAAAAGCAGTGGGAAAGTAAAACTGCTTAATGGCCATTAAGGCAAATAGAGATATTTACACATTGCCTAAAAACAGAGCTCCTGATGAGTGGGTGAGCAAAATATTTGCAATGGCACAAAATCAACCTGAATAGAATAATAATATTATAGCATATAAATCATCAACTTGTGTAGTGTCGTGTATTTTGTGTCAATAAATCGCTGCATTGTCTTTTGATAGTGAGATACGCATCGCGGTTACAATACATATTTATTCCTTTTTTTGACACCGCATGCCATGAGCCAGAAACAACACCACAACATTTATTATGGTGTGACTCTGCTGGGTGCCTGGTGGACAACAGTGAACCAGCGCTTTCACTTTACTTCAGTACTATAGAATTACCATCCAATTTGTCTGTTGCTGTCCTCATATACCCCTTTTCCACCAAATCAGTTCCAGGGCTGGTTCAGGGCTGGTGCTGGTTCACAACTCGTTCAACTTGCGAGCCAGCTGAGAACCAGTTTGCTTTTCCATAGCTCGCGGTGCTAAGGGAAGCCACGTCATTACATCACTGTATACGTCATTACGTCATTGTATACGTCAGTTATGTCGCTACGTTTGCATAAACCTTGGCGCGAATATCGAAGCAAAAACAACATGGAAGAAGCAGCAGCAGCAACAACAACAATAATAATAATAATGGCTGACTTTGCGTTTGTACAGCTGCTGCTTCTCGTCGCTTAAAAATGCCGATCTTTCGCGGTCTTGTTATTGTTGTTGGTCTTAACAACTCCGACCCCCCCACTGACGTAAGCAGTTCTTTCCTCTGGTCCAGCAGAGAGTTGGTGCTAGCCTGGAACCGTTTTTTCTGGCCCCAGAGCCAGTTCTTTGTCAGTGGAAACAGAAAACCCGGTTCCAAACTAAGCACTGGCCCCGAACCAGCCCTGGAACTGCTTTGGTGGAAAAGGGGCAATGGTTGAGGGTCGGTGATCCAGGAAGCTATCAACTAGCTTCCCTGAATACTCTTGGGTGATTATAGCTCACCAGAGGGACCCAAACCTTCATCTGGTGGCAAGTACACATACACACCTATGGGCAATTTAGAGTAGCCAATCAACCTAATCCACATGTCTTTGGACTGTAGGAGGAAACCCATGAAGACACAGGGAGAACATGCAAACTCCATACAGAAATTCTATACTGGGCTCAAACCCAGAACCTTCTTGTTGTGAGGTGACAGTGCTAACCACTACACCACCGTTTCCGTCCCTACCGTACAGTATCAAACTTGATATGTCAAACAGTTGTCTAGTTACATTGGTCACGTCCATGTGCATTGGCGCACATGCAGCACCATTCAGACTAATTACCATGTACCTGTTCCTGATTAGAGTGCAATCACAGCACATGCAAGGACTCTCGGTGACACACAGACTTTGTGAAGTATATGCTCTGTACCCTGCATCTGATGTTACCAAGCCTTGTATTTTGTATCGCTTTTCTGGTTTCGACCCTGTTTGTGTTAATGGACTCTCTCTGATATCCTGTCTGTGCCTCACTCAACCACTGCCTGTTTTTCGACTCTGCCTTTGTCTATGTTTTGGATCTGTTTGCTCGCATGTTTGCAATAGGCCTTTTCTTGCACTTACATCCATTGATCGTCCTTACATGACAGAAAATGTTAACTATCCAACAAGCTAGTGGACTAATAAAACTGTTTTAACTCATTTTATATGAAACTGTCATAAATATTTTCTGTAAAATGTGTTAGTAAATAATCCCACATTATTTTTAAAAAGAAAATAAAAAATAAACATCAGATAAAAACCCATCTATCTTTTGTAAACAAAGATGCAAATTTTGTTGTCTGGCAGTTAAGTGTTTATAAGATACATTGCCTTGCACTTATGATCCAGTTCCCTGTGGTGGTACATGTACATACGGACGGATGTCGTATGGTCAAAGCCATCAGAAATCACACTGATGCATTACCATATTCTCTGAAGTATGGGGCTCCGCTCTGCACACTTTGCATTCAGGGAAACTCCACTATTAAGCAAAATAGAAGCATGTTTCAAAGGCATAAATTTGAGGCACAGAACCTGGATCAAGTGTAGGTTTTGGAAAATATACTGACTCTCATGGTTCCAACCACTTGCTGTGTATCTACAAAGAGTTTCTGAGGTTGTATCCTCATCAATCCAGCATGAATCTGAGCCTCCTCCACCCTTCAAAGAGGCAGAAAGGGCCTCTGTCGTATAAACACTTTTATATTACAGAGCAGGAGAAAATGATTCCTCATATACACACATTATAGAGTTTCTGTTGTCCCACTGTTTTTATGGATGCTCTGTCATTAATTCTCCAAGCTGGTGTCTTAAATTGCGGGTGGTCAATGTTTCCTAGTGGTGACTTCCCTGGCCACCGTCTTTCATCTAAACCATGATGACAGAGCTTTCGGATGGCATGTGTCGAAAAGTCATGGCCTGTCGTCATCCTGTTCAAACAAGGACAGTCTTGCTTAGTGTCCCAGAAGTCTAAATCATCGCTGTGAGCTTTCATTGTGCTGCTGAGTGAGTAACATACTCAGCCTGGATGTGTTATTGTGGTATTTCAAAAGAGCCCGTGAAGTGGATGGGCTTCTGCAGTATGAAATCAGGAGCTTCTGTTGCCAACAGGGAAATGGACATGTGTAAGAAAGTGGACTGTTTTCACAGTATTAAAAGAAAAATATATTTGCATATTAATCTTATAATCTTCATCTGATCTTGACGCACAATGTTGATTTGGTAATGAAATTCTGAGCTGATTTACATGTTGGTCTGTTTTCACTTTTGGTGTCTGGTTTCCTGCTTTACAACTTGGTCAACTACATTGACAGATTGGACTACATACTGATAGCAGTCCATCCATCCATCCATCCATCCATCCATCCATCCATCCATCTATTATCTGTAACCACTTGTCCTGTGGATGGTGGTGGGCAAGCTGGAGCCTATCCGCTGACTATGGGCGAGAGGCAGGGTACACCCTGGACAAGTCACCAGATCATCACAGGTCTGACACACACCAACAAACAACCATTCACGGTCAGTTTAGAGCCACCAGTTAACCTAACCTCATGTCTTTGGGGGAAAACGGAGCACCTGGAGGAAACCCACGCAGACACGGGGAGAACATGCAAACTCCACACAGAAAGGCCCCTGTCAGCCACTGGACTCGAACCCAGAACCTTCTTGCTGTGAGGCAACAGTGCTAACCACTACACAACCATGCCGCCCACTGACAGCAGTGCCAGTGAAAACATCACTTGATTCATCCTGGGGAGCAGTTGGGAGTTAGGTGCCTTGCTGCCTTGCTCAAGGGCACTTCAACCATTCCTGCTGGTCCAGGGAATTAAACCAGCAACCTTTTGGTCCCAAAGCTGCTTCTCTAACCATTAGGCCATGGCTTCCGAAGCTTCATCCTTCATTCTAATACTACCGTCAATGCCATTGTGCTTGTCATTTCATAAATCGCGAACTAGCCAAGCCATCAAAACCTCTGTCCTAGTTCACCACAACTGCATTGCATTCTAATACTTTCCGTCCAACGTTTGCGGTCTCCAGTCTATCTAGATTGGATTTGCTCGTTCGTGTAATGTTGACATCACTGAAAAATTATGAATGAGAAAAGAAGCGTTTGGTCTTTTTTTTTTTTTTTTTAAGAAGCTCACAGAGACCTGATCATTATCTCTGATGTTTGAAATGTTTGAAATTTTTTTCTTATCATAAATGGCATTGTAACTGAACCAATAATGTCCTCCTGAGACGTCAGAGCATCAGACAACTGCTGATTTCTCATGAGAGAAAACAAACAATACCTAGCAACAAATTGGCACCGTAATCACTACATGCATCACAAAATATTTCAATCGAAACTTGTTTTACTTGGACGTGTTTCAGGATGGAGTTTAAATTGAAGTCACAATCCAAATGTGAATATCGGTGTGAATCTACAGTAAACTGTACTGTATTTTACGAAAATCTTTAGATGATTGAATTAAATCACAAGCTGTGTCAAATTTATATTCTATGCCCAACAAGTGAGTTGACATGACTTGACTTTTATTCAATACACGTAGAAGCTGAGGCACCAGAATAGCTAATACTGGATAGACTGCATTCAGATTACATTGTCTCATCAAAGTTATTATAACTGGAGTTTCACTGTTGATGTAAAACCCTACTGAGAAAACAGTCCTTCTCCTTAGATTGTATATTCAATTTCATATACAGTACTGTGCAAAAGTCTGAGGCACATGTAAAGAAATGCTGTCGACCAAAAATGGCTTAAAAAGAATGAAATGTTTCAACATTAAAAAAAAAATACTATAAACAGTAATAAGTAAATCATAATAAATGAAACAAACTGAATATTTGGTGTGAGACGACCCTTTGCTTTAAAAAAAAAAGTAGTCTGACGTACAATGAGTGCAGTTTGATAAGAAAATGAGCTGGAGGTTTTACTGAGCATCTTGCAGAACCAACCACAGTGATACAGTCTGGACACTTTGACTGTCACACTCACGTCTTCATTTTGCATCAAAACCCAGTAGCCTTCATTACTGTATGTTTTCTTTCTTAATCTGAAAAGAAAGTGCTCTCTTAAGTAATGTTAAGTATAAAATCCTACTACTCACCTTCAAAGCCCTCCATAACCTTGCTCCTTCTTGCATCCGTGACTTTCTGACCCCTTACACTCCATCCTGCTCTCTCAGATCCTCTAGCCATAATCTCCTTGCTGTTCCCTGCATCAGACTCTCTACCCTGGGTGGCAGGTCCTTCAGCGCCATGGGTCCCAAGCTCTGGAATTCTCTCCCTCAACCCCTCCGTGACCGCTCTTCCCTTCCTTTTTTTCAAATCTCATCTCAAAACCTTTCTGCTTCATGAACACTTCTCCTCCTCCACCACTGCATAAACTTACCACTCTTTAGCAACTGTTTTTGGGTTTTGTTTTTTTTTTTTTTGGGGGGGGGGGGGGGGGGGTCTGTTTTCTTTAACCTATGTAAAGTGACCTTGAGTTTGAGAAAGGCGCTATATAAATGCAACTTATTATTATAATATGCTGCTCAGATACAAAAATTTTTTTTCTGTAACATTTAATTTTGTCTCATCTCACTTCATCTCATTATCTCTAGCCGCTTTATCCTGTTCTACAGGGTCGCAGGCAAGCTGGAGCCTATCCCAGCTGACTACGGGTGAAAGGCGGGGTACACCCTGGACAAGTCGCCAGGTCATCACAGGGCTGACACATAGACAACCATTCACACTCACGGTCAATTTAGAGTCACCAGTTAACCTAACCCGGAGGAAACCCACGTGGACACGGGGAGAACATGCAAACTCCGCACAGAAAGGCCCTCGCCGGCCACGGGGCTCGAACCCGGACCTTCTTGCTGTGAGGCGACAGCGCTAACCACTACACCACCGTGCCGCCCTAAAGTAGAAGTCATAAAATAGAAATCTATCACAAAGTTTGTATGAAAAAAATATATATAGGGTGCCTAAGATTTTTGCGCAGGCCTGTATGTCACTATAATTTGGATGATAAGCTACTGAATAAATGTTCACGTCATCTAAAGATGAGTTTTTTGGTGCTTTACCGATATAATGGTCTCAATGTATACAAATATAGCGAAAGCGATTTGTGGCATGTGCACCAAATGGCCAAAAGTTTATGATACATACCATTTCCTTTTATAGCAGTGCTTCTCCTGAAGGACTTCTGGGTTGTGCTGTGAAATGGACATTAGATCAGGCCCTCCCATGCAGATGGCTCAGACTCTCTCATGTTCAATCACAAGAATGCAATGCAAACCACCTGTACAAATATTCTTCTGGCAGCCTGTATTCTTCTTTTGTGTTTGGTTGCACATAGCTCTCCAAGTGTATTAGCAGACCGACATTGTACGTTTCTGATCCAATACGCAGGAGAGCAGTAGAATTTATTATACTGTGTGTGTGTGTGTGTGTGTGTGTGTGTGTGTGTGTGTGTGTGTGTGTGTGTGTGTGTGTGTATTCTCTCTATTCAAACACTTTCATTGGAAAGGAAAAAGCCTGAAAACATTTCGATTCATAATTATGGTCTCAAACTTTGACTAGACAGCCGCCACCAAACATTTTTGCTTTGAGTAAAATTAGTTTCTGAGACATCTGTTTAAACCACATGTCAGCTTTCTGAAGGAGGATGGAGTTTAAAAATGAAATGAACCTGATATGCAGCAAACACTTTTAATTTTGTGGGGTTTGGAGCGAGTCGGAGTGTTTCACCCAGCTGCACGTCTGATTTAGCAGGGATGGGTGGCATACTCCCTGCCACTCAGCTTTGGCAGGCGGCTTTGGAGATCCTGGAGCGTTCAGCCCAGTGCTAGTGCATATAAATAGAGCTGCTTCGGTTAGCAAGCCAACAGACAGCGGCAGCTTTCTGTCTGTGCCTCAAACTTAAAGACGGAGTGATGAAATACAGGGAGAGATGTGAGTAACTGAGCAGAGAAATTAGAACAGAAAAATATACAGAATTCGGAGAATTACATAACGTTTACCAAAATAAGTAAGAGACATTGTAGAGCAGCGTTGAAGTCAAGTCACTAAATCTCGAGTCCGAGTCCAGTCTCAAGTCCCCAGTGATCAAGTCCGAATCAAGTACAAGTCATTAAAGAAAATTTCGAGTCGAGTCCACTATTGATCCGAGTTGAGTCTGACCCAAGCCCCGCCCACTATCAACAGGGCAAATAACATGAGAGAGAGTTAGCACTAGCTAGTTCATCGCTCAGCAAGCAAGCCCCGCCCACTATCAACAGAGCAATGAACATAGCGTGTCACTTCCTTCTCTGGGTGGAGTCTTGCCAAATGATGATTGAAGTTCGAGGTTTTCCCCGTCGTCTCCTCGATAGTTCTTCTACATATGGAACACACAGCAGTGCATTTTTTCCCACTGCACGAGAAGTCTGTATAAGCAAACTGGACAATCCTAGCGGCGTTCTCTCCAGGCATTTTAGCACCAATAACGTTAGTTTGTTCCTGAACATGACATATGAACAGGTGAATGTGCGTTCTCTTGCACAAAATTAGTATAAAAATGAATGTAGATATAAATCTCTTATGCCAAATTATTATGGCATGTTACAAAAAATAAAGAAAAAATCAGAGTCCTCGTCTCCAATTTATGAGTCTAAGTTCAAGTCCAAGTTATCAGTGCTCAAGTCCAGGTCAAGTTACGAGTCCTTAAAATTAGGGCATGAGTCAGACTTGAGTCCGAATCCTGGACTCAGGTACTATAAGCCTGTTGTAGAATTAAAAATTTGAAAGGATAGCAAACAAAATAGAAATATTCTCTGACAGTCACAACCCTACAACTTTTAATATGTATGGTCTGATTTTTCTGAGGCGGCACGGTGGTGTAGTGGTTAGCGCTGTCGCCTTACAGCAAGAAGGTCCTGGGTTCGAGCCCCGGGGCCGGCGAGGGCCTTTCTGTGTGGAGTTTGCATGTTCTCCCCGTGTCCGCGTGGGTTTCCTCCGAGTGCTCCGGTTTCCCCCACAGTCCAAAGACATGCAGGTTAGGTTAACTGGTGATTCTAAATTGAGCGTAGGTGTGAATGTGAGTGTGAATGGTTGTCTGTGTCTATGTGTCAGCCCTGTGATGACCTGGCGACTTGTCCAGGGTGTACCCCGCCTTTCACCCGTAGTCAGCTGGGATAGGCTCCAGCTTGCCTGCGACCCTGTAGAAGGATAAAGCGGCTAGAGATAATGAATGAATGAATGAATGAATGATTTTTCTGAATGTGTTAATCAATAGAATAAGTGTCATGCTCCACCCCGGACATCCACTCTGGAGATTACGGATCTCTCACGCCAGCGCCAATCCAGATCCGGGACAGGAATTCCATCTCACCTATATTCACTTCCTGGTTTTCACCTCTGCCTATAAATACACAGTTCTCAGACTCTGACTTTGCCAGAATGTCGTTTTGCTATTCTAGCTGTTTCTGTGCCGCTATTGCGTTTCATGGTTTATTTGCTCAAGCTATTTTTCTTGTTCATGTTTTTTTGCACGAAGGTTTTTTTTTCTTGTTTATGGTTTTTTGCTCTAGCGCTTTTGTCCTTGCCTGTCTCGTGTTTTTGTCAAGTTTGTCTCTTTTTACCTGGACTATTTTTGCCATTTGTTTTTGTCCCGTTTGTTTACCTTTTTGCCACACCCTTTTCCCTGGATTAAATCACTTTATTTATTGGATTACTGTCTGGGTTCTGCTTGTGGCTCCTTATCTTGCCACGCTTCCACCACCCCTAACAATAAGAAGCTACAAAATTAAGGAGAACTGGGAAATGAAAGTGGATAATAGAAGAGAAATCAGGGAAAATAAACCACACCAAAGGTTCTGAATATGAAGCTTGCTAGACCATCAAAATTAATTCCAGAGTCATCATAAAATACACAAACACGAGACTCAAATCCTCAGGATAGGCACACAACGGTCACACCCAGTCACACTAGGAGGAGAGGATCCTAAAGAAGTTGATAGCTTCACTGACTTAGGGAGTGTGATCAGCAAGAAAGGTGGCACAGAGAAGGACATTGCAGCAAGAATCATAAAAGCTTGTGCAGCCTTCATAGCCCTCAAGAACATCTGGAGGTCTAAAAAGATTAGAAGGAGGACTAGGATCAGAGTGTTTCATTCAAATGTGAAAACTGTGCTGCTGTATGGGTCCAAGACATGTCGAACCACAAAAAAAGTGCCATGGAAAAGGCTATCCATCCATCCATTATCTGTAGCTGCTTTATCCTGTTCTACAGGGTCGCAGGCAAGCTGGAGTCTATCCCAGCTGACTATGGGCGAGAGGTGGGGCACACCCTGGACAAGTCGCCAGGTTGGAAAAGGTTATATATACCTATATCAGTAAATATCTCCGAAGGATACTGAACATCTACTGGCCACAGAAGATCAGCAATGCTGTATTATGGGATAGGACAGGACAAGAGCCAGTGGAGAGAGACATCTGGCAAAGGAAATGGAGATGGCTGGGAGACACCCTGAGGAAGCCTCCAAACATCACCAGGAGGACCCTAACATGGATTCCCGAGGAAATGAGGAAGACCAGGGAACAGCTGGTGCAGGGTCCTAGAGGCGGAGGTGACAAAAACAGGGCACAGCTGGAAGGAACTGGAGAATATCACCCAAGACCAGGACAAATGGAGAGTGGTCATTGATGGCCTATGCTCCACCAGGGGCTATGGGCCTAAGTAAGAAGTCTTCTATCCATAACCACTTATCCTGTGCTGGAGCCTATCCCAACTGACTATGGGTGAGAGACAGGGTACACCCTGGACAAGTCATCAGGTCATTGCAGGGCTGACGCATAGAGACAAACAACCATTCACACCTACAGTCAATTTAGAGCCACCAATTAGCCTAACCTGCATGTCTTTGGACTGTGGGGGAAACCAGAGCACCCAGAAGAAATCCGCACAAACACAGGGAGAACATGTCAACTCCAAACAGAAAGGCCCCTGTCAGCCCCCGGGCTCGAACCCAGAACCTTCTTGCTGTGAGGCGCCCGTGCTAACCACTACACCACCGTGCCATCTGTAAGAACTCTTGCATCTGGGAAATTATTCATTTTTTTAAACAAAAAATTGAAGAAAACCTTTTACAGAGTCAGTAAACATTATGGTTTGTCATGCAAGGAGTGATTGTAGTAAAAAAAAAATAAAGTTACACTTTATGAAAGAGAATTTGTGATCAAAATATCTTTTGTAGCTTGGAAACATTTAGAGATGCAATCTGGCTTTGAACTTTTTTCTTCTTTTTTTTTCTGCCAACCTGCAGAGCCAGAGATAAAATCCAAATATGAAAGAAGGTAGAGGAAGTACACAGTCTGATGTGATAAGGGTAAGAAGCCGCGCCTTTCTTTGAATACAAGATTAAATCAAAAACCTTTGAAGGTTCTTCTGGAGGAATTGTGTAGATCGTAAGTAAAATCCCTGAAGGAACGCGTAAACCTGAATGTACTGTATATGTTACAGGTCAGAATTGCAGATCAGGTGGAATTTTTCAACCTAGGTTAGAATTTTTAACCCGGTTCATAATTTGCTACTTGTATCAGGGAGACTTACACTACGTTCACACTGCAAGGCTTAATGCTCAATTTCCGATTTTTTTGTGAAATCCGATTTTTTTTGTGAGGTCGTTCACATTAACAAATATATGCGACTTGTATGTGATCCTCAGTATGAACGAAAAGCGACCTAAAAGTGTTCCGCATGCGCATTGCAGGATACGACGACGTCACACGCAGTGAGCATGGCCAGTGTTTACGGAAGTAACCTAAAGTTTCCTGTGTATGACAGTAGCCAGCATGGAGTACCTGGCGATGATGCAGTTGTTGTTGCGACGGAGCCAGAACATGCACAATAGCCTGATGTTAAGGAGGAGGTTGAGAAGGAAGAGGGCAAGGGGTTTGGCTCAGGCGTTCTGCGGGGTAGTGACTGCAACCTCCGTTCAAAGGAACGTGTGGGTGCGGAGTCGCAGCCAGGAATGGTGGGATGTAGATGTGCTTCGCTCCTTCACCGACACCGAGTTCATTAACAACTTAACAATAGTGACGTTTGTGGCTTGTTGATGACGTGTAAGTCGGATGAATGCGACCTGGCGGTTCAGAATGAAGTCGCATATGAAAAGATCGGATAGGAATCGGAATTAGGACCACATATCCAAACGGCCTGGGTCGGATTTGAAAAAATCGGATCTGTGTCGTTCATATTGTCAATAAAAGATCGGATACAGGTCACATATGGGCGAAAAAATCGGATTTGAGTCACTTCAGCCTGCAGTGTGAACGTAGTGTTAATCAATCTATCTAGGGTTAGGATTTAAGAAGACTTTGTATTTTCAACTACTTGGTGATGTAATAAGACTGGACTCATTAATAAATTCAAAATATATTATCACTCCTTCTGTTGTAGCTGGTCTAGTGGTTAAGGTGTTAAGTTTGAATCCCAGTTAAATATGAAAAAAGTTTTTTTTTTAATGCTAATTAGGTAGATAGGAATAGATAGGCAGACAGACAAGAGGAAATACTAGGTAGGCATAGACAGAGGGGAAGTAGATGGATGAAAGAGAGACAAAACAAATGATGGAAAATTCCCTTTAAGAACCTTAGATAATCCAAAATTTTACCTAGGTTGGAAATTATGAACTAGGTTAAAAATTTTAACCCAGGTCAAAAAAACAAACAAACACCTAGGTTGAATTTTTTGGCCTGTAACAAGTTTTCACGTTGTCCAAAGGTCCCTAAATGCAGTCACTGGTAGTGAATAAGTTAAGAAGAAGAGAGTAGATATAAAAATACAACATGCTGACCTAAAACACATTAAAATTGGTCAAATACACAGAATTTAATACGAGCTTTTTTAAAAAATAATTATTTCATATGAACTTATTTTCTTCAAGCTTATTGCTTTATTATTTCATAAGGCAAGAAGCCGAGCCAAGAGTTAGTATTGAGTATTATTATCTGCAAAGCGCCAGTGTGACTGAAACTTATTATCTAAACAAATCAAGAGCTCACCAAATACAACACGTTAGTCATTTTAACACCAGATTCGACTTAGTACACAAGTGGAATCAGGTGCTACGGCTTGGATACTGCTTTAAAACACGCTCGCACACTGGCGCTTTGCAGAAAGAATTAGACAATGCTGCTATAGAGGTTTTGATTAAGCTTGTCATGAAAATAAAATGCCCCTGCAGCCAAGTGTGTGGATTTGTTAGAATGTTACACACCAGCAAAAAAAAAAATTACAACAGATCTTATTTTCATGGAAGGGATTTTCCCTAAAAGTGAGATCACTCTTGTCATAGTTCACTGTGACAGTCCTACTGTGACAAATAGGACTGAAAACTGTATGTTGGAGAGCAACCATCAAGATTCATGACTTCCGGGTTCCTGAATGGTTCTTTGTAGCTTTATATCGGGGTTCTACATGGATGTACAACTTTTGTGGCATTTACATATATTGATTCTTGATCAGGTTTTCTTCAAAAGCTCAAATACTTATACAGTGCTTCAATTTATCATGAGTTCTACTTTGTGGTCAGGTCATACCAAAGACCATCATAAAAAATGGGACCTACTGATATCTGGTGAGGCACACCGCAATACAGATGTCAGTAGGGAGTCAAACTCTCGCAGTTACCAGAAGACTGGCCCCCTACCATAACCCTAACTATGTAATACGCGAGAGGCCGAGGGCTATAGAAACGTAGATTGGTAACACCCAATGTGTCTTAAGGGCCTGGTTAGTACTTGGATGGAAGACTGCCTGGGAATACCAGGAGCTGGCACAGGAAGGACTTTGACTTTTGATGTTTATTGTTAACCCTATTTAATCCCAATTTGATCATTTGCCAATTCCCAACCGTTAAATAGATCTTCTCATCCAAAGCTACCAAACTGGGATGGTGCAGGTGAGTCTGTGCTTACTCCGAGACATGTAAAGCCAGCCACTACATCTTTCTTAACTGCTACTCATGCTACATCGCGGGACAGCACTGAACACACACAGAGGAAAACAATCTGCCCTCTTCCACATACAGTGACGGATTTAGGCATGAGCGACATAAGCAACCTGACAGCATTTTGCCAGGGATATCAGGGGCTGCTGGCACAAAAAAATCTGAATTTTGAGATTTGCACAATCGGTTTTCTGTTGCGCATTTGCATGTCACGTCAGTTAACCTTACTGTCCACATACATGAGCTGACAGATGTCCATGATTGGGCATTATAATAGTAGGGTGCACAGGACTCCCAAACACGGATGGCTGTGATGTCTATCTTTGGTTACACCACTTGGGAGCCCTTTTGACAGCAGAATTTGGGAATGAACAGACTCTAGGGGGGTGGCACGGTGGTGTAGTGGTTAGCACTGTTGCCTCACAGCAGGAAGGTCCTGGGTTTGAGCCCAGTGGCTGGTGAAGGCCTTTCTGTGTGGAGTTTGCATGTTGTCCGTGTGGGTTTCCTCTGGGTGCTCTGGTTTCCTCCAAAGACATGCAGGTTAGGTTAATTGGTGGCTTTAAATTGACTGTAGGTGTGAATGGTTGTTTGTCTCTAGGTGTCAGCCCTGTGATGATCTGGCAACTTGTCTAGGGTGTACCCTTCCTCTTGCCCATAGTCAGCTGGGATAGGCTGCAGCTTGCCTGTGACTACAGATAATGGATGGACAGAATCTGGGGTTCTGGTTTTAGTTCATGGTTTCACCAACTTAGGATACAGCTGAAGAAGAAGCCTTTATTTTTCACATATACATTACAGCACAATGAAATTCTTTTTTCTTAGCATATCCCAGCTTCTTAGGATGTTGGGGTCAGAGTACAGGATCAGCCATGATATAGCACCCCTGGAGCAGTGAGGGTGAAAGGCCTAAGGATACAACCGAAGGCCTTGCTCAAAGGCCCAACAGTGGCAGTTTGGTGGTGCTGGGGCTTGAACCCATGAAAAGATCTGACTGAAAAGATCACAGTAGTGACAGTAAAAATATCATCATCTTGACAGCATGCAGTAATGTGACTGAAGATGTCTTAGGCCATTGCAAAGTGCTGGTTTTCTGGTGCCAAAAGTTCCAATAATTTTGTTCACGGAAAAATGGCCTACAGTCATTTAAGTCTACGTTTTTAGAAATAAAAGGTTTCTTAGGGTTCTTTGCATGGTGAATGGTTCTCGCATTTAAATGCTTGGAACGTCCATGAAAGGGAAACCTCTCTGCTCTACATGGAGCATTAAAGGGCTCCTCTAGAGGAATTTAAAACACTTTATAGTTCTAGATTTAACTTTTGTAGCATATATTGCCCTGAAGGTCTCATGCACTGAGGTAAACACCCACAGAATTACAACCTCCACGTAACCTGCAGTATTTTCCAGTCCTGCCCAGATTTGGGCTACTTGCTTTGGATATTTAAACCACGCATCTTTTCATGCTTTGTTACTTTACAAATGTGATCAATAGTGGTGTGTCGACTTGCTGTGGATATCAACTAAAGACGTTCAATGAAGCCCCTTTGTAAGTCCTTGGGAGGCCTTTTCATTACAATAGCACCCGGAGTCCTCCGGCGTTCATTTAGTTGCCATGGATTACTGTTGTTCGCTGTTGGGTAGAGTGAAAAAGGCCGAAAAGTCCTCTCATTGGAAGGTATAGGATTGATATTATTCTGGCCAGATTGTGTAGTCTTGAAAACTCATTCTCACTGATGGAAAAATCTCTTCCTTTTCTCTATGCACAGGCCTTTCTGTTGGATTTTGTTACAGACTATATGACGCTGTGACAAAATCCATATTTCTTTGATCAGTCAGCATATATAATTTTAAAGAAATCAGCACGGTGGATGGTAGTGGTTTAAAATGTGAAGAAGAATGAAAGGCTGAAGTGAAGTGATGTAATAGCTCTGCAGGCTTAATGACATTGTTTGACAGTAGACAAATTCCAGGATGAAATAGCAATCATTAAATTGGGCAAATTATACTAAGTTGGGCAATTATGCGTAAAAATTGGCCAATTAAGACAAAGACTTGTGCTTATCTTGAAATGAGATTATAATGCACATAATAAGACAGCATATCTATGGAATGTTGGCTTTAACGTCTTCAAAGTATTCCATGATTAGTTGAGTAAAGTAATATTTAACATGCAAACAGTGATTATGGCTCAGTTTACTGTAAGAACAGAGAAGCCAGTCAATATAACATATAAATCCCTTGAGGAACATTATTTCCTATAAAAAAAAAACTTGTGATTTGAAAAGTTTGAGATATTTCAGCTGTCTACACATGGCCATAAAATCTATTTTATGAATGAGTTCTCGAAACATCACCTCAGACTCTCAGCTGTGGTCTTCATAGTGTGATCATCTACAGTAGCAACAGAACATAGGAAATAGTGAAAGACATTTCTGTTTATAAAACTCCATTGCTGTTTTATTACCATGAACATATTTCCACTCGGTGCTTTATTCAGTTCAGTTCCTTTTTTTTTTTTTTTTAAATCATGTTCCCAAACATCTGCTGTTAGAAAAAGTAATAATAAAATAAAGATCACATGGCAGGCCTGCTTGTAATTTCCCCTTTTCCTTAATTATCCTTTCCTTTCTGAATCTGTAGTCTTATTGCAGCTGTAAATAAAATTTCATAACATCCCTGGCTATTCATGTGCTCAAAGTTGCGGTCAGCATTTAGGGCTGGAAATTGCAATGATACGGGATGATGTTGTGTGAAAAGTTCAAAACGCTTAGAGTTACTTTTTAATCAATGATAAAAGCCTTATGAGTAATTGACTGGGTGCCGTCTCAGATTTTATATAAAACATGGCGTATTAAGAGGCTAGTTTGATGATTTCCTTTGACTAATAGAAAGAAATGTGTTAAATTGTCACTATAAGATATCAACAGCTATTGGAGAGTTAATATAGGTGTTTGGAAGAAATGATGTTACACCAGTGTAAATCTATTTATCCTGTGCAGGGTTGCAGACAAGCTGGAGCCTATCCTAGCTGACTATGGGCGAGAGGTGGGGTACACCCTGGACAAGTCACCAGGTCATCGCAGGGCTGACACATAGAGACAAACAACCATTCACACCTACGGTCAATTTAGAGCCACCAATTAACCTAACCTGCATGTCTTTGGACTGTGGGGGGAAACCGGAGCACCCGGAGGAAACCCACGCAGACACGGGGAGAACATACAAACTCCACACAGAAAGGCCCCTGTCCTCGAACCCAGAACCTTCTTGCTGTGAGGCAACATTGCTAACCTCTACATCACCATGCCGCCCACCAGTGTAAATCCATCCATCCATTATCCATAACCGCTTATCCTGTGGAGGATTGCAGGCAAGCTGGAGCCTATCCCAGTTGACTGTGGGCAAGAGGCAGGGTACACCCTGGACAAGTCGCCAGGTCATCGCAGGGCTGACACATAGAAACAAACAACCATTCACACTCACATTCACACCTACGGTCAATTTAGAGCCACCATTTAACCTAACCTGCATGTCTTTGGACTGTGGGGGAAACCGGAGCACCCGGAGAAACCCACGCAGACATGGGGAGAACATGCAAACTCCACACAGAAAGGCCCCTGTCAGCCACTGGGCTCAAACCCAGAACCTTCTTGCTGTGAAGCGACAGTGCTAACCTCTACACCACCGTGCTACCCATCAGTATAAATGTATTTGTAAATGTATTCCCATGATTCCCTTTTTGACAGTCATGGTCCAGTCACAAACTCTGTCAGATATCAGGCTTTTTGTTCTATTTATTCTGGAAGACATTTTAAAAGTCTGCCCTTGCAAAAAATGACAGACCGAAGTCCTCATCCTTGTCCATCTTAAAACTCTTGCATATTTAATGAGTTGCATCATTCCTACTGTAAGTATACATGACTGAATAGCTCTGTAGTTAAATATAAATAGAATAATGGCTTCTAATACATTTCAAATAAGTGCATTACTGAACCTAGGCTAGTTCAGTGTTTCCAGAGGGCCTGTTTTGAGATAGGATTGGATAAAGTAACAGATAGCCAAGTGTTTCAACACAATTTATTGATACTATTTAAATCAGGGGGCTTCAATCTTATCCAGAAAGGGCCAGTGTGGCTGGAGGCTTTCTGATTTCACTTGTTTGACTTGTTTAATCACCTCATCTTGGTCTCCAATTATTTATCAAATGTGCCTTCAATTTGGCGATAATGAAAGCCTGCAGCCACAATGGCCCTTTGTGGATAAGGTTGAAGTGAAATGATTGTTAGAGTATAGGTAATTTAATGGTTTTGAAAAGAATTCATTCATTCATCTTCTGTAGCCACTTTATCCTGGTCAGAGCTGCAGTGGATTTGGAGAAAATTTAACATCAATCCATCTATCAGCATACTTTTGGGAGGTGGGAGGAAACCGAAGAACCTGGAAAAAAAACCCACACTGGGAGAACATGCAAAACTCTGCACAGACAGTAAATCAACCTCAGGATGGAAGCTTGGACCCTGGAGCTGTAAGCCGCAATGCTTTCGACTACAGCATCATGTTTGAACGCTGTTTATAGATTATGATCAAATGATCATTAAAGCATCGTTCAAATACGAACATATCAGTCTATAATCGATAGCAGAAAGTTCTTCTTCTCCACATAACCAGCAAAGGCTGTAAGGCAGGGGTGTCCAAACTGATCCATAAAGGGCCGTGTGGCTGCAGGTTTTCATTCCAGCCATGCAGCAGCACACCTGACTTGGCTCATTCAATCAACTGAACTGTCTTCACACAGTCAAATACTTGCAGCCACACCCACCCTTAATTAAAGGGTGGGTGTGTCAGTTGATTGAATAAGCCAAATCAGGTGTGCTGCTGCATGGCTGGAATGAAAACCTGCAGCCACACGGCCCTTTATGGATCAGTTTGGACACCCCTGCTGTAAGGGCACCACTGATGACATTTTAACAGCCCATCATTGGTGTGTCTAGGGCATTTAAACTTGGCAGAGCCCATCCCTCACCAAGCTTGAACAATGGACAATTTAGACTAGCCAGTTAACCTAATTGCATGACTTTGGACTGTGGGGGAAACTGGAGCACCCAGAGGAAACCCACACAGACACGGGGAGAACATGCAAACTACACACAGAAAGGCCCCTCGTCAGCCATGAGGTTTGAATCTGGAGCTTTCTTGCTGGGATGTGACAGTGCTAACCACTGCACTACTGTGCCACCCAAAAAGTTATACTGAACAAATATTATGTGAAGAAGTGAAGCTCATCCAGAACACCAAGGAAATAATTCATAGAAATGAATTAATATAAATTACTATCAAGAAATTCTATAAATACTTGTTTTTCTGTTGTTCTTCACTGACTTTCAGGATACTTTTGAAAATGTCATTATAAATGTCTATATTTTGTTCCTACTTTCTTATCCTAGGTAAATCCATCTCCATTAATCAAATTAAAAAAAAAATTAAATAATGTGTTATGATTCGCCCTATCATCTGGAGATTGCGAGTTTGACTCAAAATGATGTTGCAGCCATCTGTGACCGGGAGCCCAAGAGAACAAAAATGGGCATGCACTCAGGGAGAGAGGGGTGGAATCCTGTTTCTTGCCTGTCAATTACAATGACATAGTGCATGTCAAAGTGGGTGGAATTGTGTTATGTTACCCTGATGTAGCATGAGCAGCAGTTTGAAAATACGTGGTCACCTGGCGTCTCGAGCCTGATGGGAACTGGCCATGTACCCTCCCTGGTGAGAACCGGCCATGTACACTCCCTGATGGGAACTGGCCATGTACCCTCCCTGATGGGAACTGGCCGTGCACTCTCCCTGGTGGGAATCGGTTGTGTACCCTCTCTGGTGGGAATTGGCCGTGTACCCTCCCTGATGGGATTGGCTATGTACCCTCCCTGATGGGAATTGGCCGTGTACCCTCCCTGATGGGAATTGGCCATGTACCCTCCCTGATGGGAATTGGCCATGTATCCTCCCTGGTAGGAATTGACCATGTACCCTCCCTGGTGGAAATTGGCCATGTACCCTCCCTGTTGGGAATTGGCTGTGTACCCTCCCTGGTGGGAATTGGCCATGTACCCTCTCTTGTGGGAATTGGCCTTGTACCATCCCTGGTAGGAATTGGCCGTGTACCCTTCCTGATGGGAATTGGCCTTGGGCCCTCCCTGATGGGAATTGGCCATGTACCCTCCCTGATGGGAATTGGCCATGTACCCTCCTTGGGAGGAATTGACTATGTCCCCTCCCTGGTGGAAATTGGCCGTGTACCCTCTCTGGTGGAAATTGGCCATGTACCCTCCCTGGTGGAAATTGGCCGTGTACCCTCCCTGGTGGAAATTGGCCATGTACCCTCCCTGGTGGAAACTGGCCATGTACCCTCTCCAGTGGGAATTGGCCATGTACCATCCCTGGTGGAAATTAGCCATGACTAAATTAGAGAGAAAAATCAGGGAAAAATAATTTTTAAAAATCCATCTCCATTGTTGCATTCCTTCTTTTCTTTTTCTATCAGAGAGATTTTGCTGAAAACACAGGTTACAATTTACACAGACAGATTCTGCGCATGCGCATCCCGGATTCTAATGCGTCAGTTCTGACAGTGTCAAGTGCGCTCGTCAAATGTGTCGGCGTAGCGCTAAATTCTCTGCGACTTTAAGAGAGGTGGGCGTGTACAGCTGCTGCTCCAGCTCTGATCATCAGAGTGCGCTCCCTCATTCATTCACTCGCTCGCTCAGAGCTTGGACGCAGAGAAATAGCGCACGTACGCACGCACTGCGCGAGCTGAAACGGTGACAGAGCGCTCTGTCTGCTGCTGGGCTCAACGCTTTCGCTGTGACAGCGCAAAAACGGATTACACTTCAGCACCACGGCTCTTCTCAGACATGCAGCTGGATGGTGAGTTTAGAGATTTGCGCACAGCTGTGACCCTGAATAACCCTGCGCGCGCGCTCATTCATTGACATCTACAGGTTTGCGTGCGCACTTTGCGCATTCGGCTGTTTGGAGTCTCGAGCTGTTTGTTTTCACATCACGAGCTGAATGTGTTTGTGTTTTGTAAATATCGTTCTTCTTCTTCTTCTTGGTTCTGCTGGGATCTCCATGGGCTTCTATGCATGTACTGTAGTTCAAACAGAAATGCGTCCAGGTTCATTTATTAGGTGATATTACAGTGCGCATGCACAATGAATGGAAAATTGGGGAAAAACAGTCTCACCTTCCACATGTTTTTGGCCCTTTTTCTTTGCATGTAGTGTTTTTTTTTTGGTGGTTGGATTGCAGCAGGGGTTGAGCTGAGATGATGTGAGATGCTGGTTGATGCGGGTAGAGGGTGCTGCTCCCTCTCTGTGCAAAAATCGTGTACAGTTTCTTCTTCCTGTGCTAAATTTAGTCACTGATGGGTTTTATACATGTAACATTTCCTCTTATCCAATCCTTCCTATTCAATTCATGCCATGTAAAAGGCTCATGAAATTAAACTCATGTACATTATTCTTGCACATGCAATTGACTTTTTTTTTTCTGATCACATCCTAAATCACTCCTCCTTTTTTTTTTATAGTCTTGACACTACTGAATTCAAACTCCTAATAATAGACTTAACCTGTCATAGTTATGTCTATTAAGCTATTGTATGCAACAAACTGAGTTTTAGTGATGCACGGTACACTTTGAGGTGAAAGTCTGTGGTAGCAGGATAACACCGAACATCTGGTAGTGCTTCTGGTGGAGTTTATGTGACGTAGCTTCTTGGTTGTTATGGGCTTCTGAAGTACCTGATGAGATCTTAACCTGTGGTGGAGCTTGAGATCTGCACTGAGTTCCTATTCTGTAATCAGGCCATCGACATGAAACATAACCAAGCATGATGGCATTTATGTGTTTGGAGAAAAAGTGGTGCGGCGGGCAACATTGCCATCCCACAGCTCCTGAGCTTGGGTTATTGTCAGTGGAGAGTTTGACCTATTCGGGCAGTGTATGCATGGGTTTTCTCTGGGTTCTTTAGTTTCCTTCTGCTGTTCAATAACCATAAGAGTAGGTTGGTTGGCTCTGATGATTTTTTTTTTTTTTTTGTAGGTGTGAATGAGTGTGTATGGTGCCCTGCAATGGATTGGTTTTCATCCCATTCAGGATGTGTTTCTGGGATGGATTCCGGGATAGACTCTGAATCTGCCATGACCCTGACCAGGATAAAGCGGTTATTAAATCTGAATTGTGAAGTGTGTTTTGGATTAAAGTGAGTTTAGTGATTTGTGGCTAAAAAGTTTAGGGGCGTTATGTTGAAGAAATAACATGTTTAATATGGGTTGTTGGTTTGTTGTTTGTTTTTTAAACATCTGTAGGGTTTTGCACCAATAGTCTGCATCAAAATGCTCAATGGAACCTGATTCACTACTTTTTCCATATTGAAAGCTCCTGTGTGAATGCCATATTCTTGATCTGAACCTCCTTTTGCCTTCATGCTCTTGAAGGCAAGTTTAATCGAAACGGCAGAAAAGCAGTCAGGCTTGTACTTTTACAGCCACACAATAATTGAACCAAACTGCCCTGCTGGATATTTTAACAAAGGGCCCTCTAGGTACTTTTTAAAAACCCATGCATAACCTTCATCCAAGACCAACACCACCACAGGGCTTGAATGTTTTCTCTATGGCTGGTGCCCATCACAGCAAGCATTTTGCTGATCAGGAGCCTAAGTAGGGAGTGAGTGCTACTCGGAAGCCATGCCCACGTGTGTGGGCACTGAATTGGATGCTTGTCCGAGAGGATATATGGGTGGAGAGAGGGTCATTGTTCAGTGGAAGTCGCTGAGGTAAGGCACTTGGGTTCCTTGCTCATGGCCAGATGTTGTGCTTGGCAGTCATCCTGCTTTAAAACAGGTAAAGCTAGCTGGTTTGAAAAAACTGCCGAGTTTTGCACTTGGGCCCTGATTAACACCACTGGGCCAGTGGGTGTTGGATAAGACACAAATGGTACATGTGAGGATACAAATTCAGTCCTTTATATCCTGATGTGATGCATATATTGACCTGCTTGGGTCATAAACACCTAAAATGGATGTTGTAACTGGAGACTGGGATTCCAGTTTTCAGTGAATCTACATGTAGTTGATTTAATTCTGAACTGAAATCTAGATAGACTTTTTTGCTAATGCTGTGTGAAAGCTTGCCATTAGATTAGATTGCCAGCTTTATTGCTCACTGTGTGAGTGAAAGGGCCACTTCCTTCCCGGTTGGCTTTTATTCCAAGCTTCTGTCTGGTTGGCTCATTTACCATTATGGAGAACTGCTGGAGCTCTGCAGCATGAATACTGCTGGCACAGCTTCTCTGAGGTCTGGCAGTAATTAGCACCATGGTACAGTATATACAGTGTGTCTGCGTTGGGTCGCGGTCCGGGTCTCCTGCGCTCTGCTGGCCTGTGAGAGTTGACTGCAGGCAGAAAGCAAGCTCTTATTAATGGGTTCCAAGCCCCTCTGCTGCGGACACACTGTAAGCCTTTGTTTCCTCGTGCCTGTTTTAATGCTATGTTTGTTCTGTGTGGTGTGTAGACGGCCAGCCAGTCATGGTGTGTTTACTGGTAGAGCTGGCACAGGTCCTGGTGTATAGAGGTCTGGTGGGGTCTTCTAACATTGCTTAGGTTTAAGTGCACCATCTTCCACCTGGTAGGATTTACAAGTAGCATCAGTGTTCAGGTGTGGGGAAACCGAAGCAAAGAAATCTAAAGTCTTTTTAAAGCTGTCTGCCTGGCCCCAGTCTTACTCTAGGGGCTATTGAGCTGCCATAGTTGCATAAAATGCTATTAAGCAAACCTTTATAGCTTGATGTTATCTTGATGGACAGAATTTATAGCTTGTTATTAAGAAACCCTTGAGACTTTCTTTTCTGGGCCAGCTAGTTGGATAATGTATGTCTCTTTATACCATAGTTGTGTTGACCTTAAATATGAAGGTGTTGATTTAACTTTCATTCCAGCATCTCTGGATTCAAATGATAGGTTTATGTTAAGGCACTCGTTCTACCAGGTTATAACCTCCTCCAACAAAGTTAGCAGTGGTAATGTTTTTGCCTCTTGTTTGTCTGTGCCCAACGTAACTCAAAGTAGTGAACTGATTTTGCTGAAATTTTGAGGAAAGGTGGGCCATAGGCCAAGGAACAGTTGATTTTAGATTTTGATGCAAATCCGGATATGTGTCAAAGTCCTTCCCGTGCCAGGACCTGGTCTTCCCAGGCAGTCTCCCGTCCCAGTACTAACCAGGTCCTCAAGGTGCATTGGGCGACGTTGATCTCCGCTTCTTCTATAGCCCTTGGCCTCTCGCCTATACAGCTCTGGTTAGGGGGGGTTAGTCCTCTGGTAATCGCAAGAATTTGACTCCTCACTCGCATCTGTACTGCAGCATGCCTTGCCAGACAGCAGTAGGTACCATTTTTATGATGGCCTTTGGTATGACCTGAGCGCAAGTAGAACTTGTGACCTCCTGATCGAGAGGCGGACATGCTAACCACTAGGCCAGCTTGTGGTATATGTAATAGTTTTTTTTTTTTTTTTTTTTTTTTAACCTCCGCCAAGGAGGTTATGTTTTCGGTAGCATTTGTTTGTTTGTTTGTTGGTTTGTCTGTTGGCAACATTACGGAAAAAGTTATGAACAGATTGCTCTGAAATTTTTTCCAGAGGTGTGACTGGGCACAAGTAACAATCCATTAAATTTTGGCGGTGATCCGGATCACCGTCTGGATCCGGGAATTTTTTTTAAAGGATTCTTGGCGGAGGTCTGCGCTCTGAGTGCTTTTCTAGGTTTTTTTTTTTTGGTCGTCATGTCCGTTTCCAACATAACTCGAACTGGTGAATACATTTTGATGAAATTTGGTGTACAGCTTTAGTATTATCCCAGGTTCAAATCATTTTGATGTTGATAATACGTGGCTTGGTGGAGGTATGCTCTACCAAGTGTCCTAGTTGTTTCCATAATGGTTGATACAATAGACACTGGGTGGCACGGTGGTGTAGTGGTTAGCGCTGTCACCTCACAGCAAGAAGGTCCGGGTTCGAGCCCCGTGGCCGGCGAGGGCCTTTCTGTGCGGAGTTTGCATGTTCTCCCCGTGTCCGCGTGGGTTTCCTCCGGGTGCTCCGGTTTCCCCCACAGTCCAAAGACATGCAGGTTAGGTTAACTGGTGACTCTAAATTGACCGTAGGTGTGAATGGTTGTCTGTGTCAGCCCTGTGATGACCTGGCGACTTGTCCAGGGTGTACCCCGCCTTTTGCCCGTAGTCAGCTGGGATAGGCTCCAGCTTGCCTGCGACCCTGTAGAACAGGATAAAGCGGCTAGAGATGATGAGATGAGACACTAGACACTGTAAGGCTAAAAGTTTGTGGACACCTGACCATCGCACCCGTAAGTGGTTCTTCCCCAAACTGTTGCCAGCAAGTTGAAAGCCCACATTTGTTTAGAATGTTATCGTACACTTTCGTAGTAGAGTTTTTCTTACAATGGCCAAATTTCCACAGCCATCTTCCAGAATCTAGTGGAAAGCCTTCCCAGAAGAGTGGAAGTTATGAGAACTGCAAAGGCGGAGTTAATCTGGAATTGCAAATGGCCATAGTGCTTACATGATGATATAGTGGTTAGCACGGTTGCCTCACAGCAAGAAGGTTCTGAGTTTGAGCCCAGTGGCCGACAGGGGCCTTTCTGTGTGGAGTTTGCATGTTCTTCCCGTGTCTGTGTGGGTTTCCTCCGGGTGCTCGGGTTTCCCCTACAGTCCAAAGACATGCAGGTTAGGCTAATTGGTGGCTCTAAATTGACCGCAGGTGTGAATGCGAATGGTTGTTTGTTTCTATGTGTCAGCCCTGCGATGATCTTGTGACTTGTCCAGGGTGTACCCCACCTCTCACCCACAGTCAGCTGGGATAGGCTCCAGCTTGCCCGCGACCCTGCACAGGATGAGTGGTTATGGATAATGGATGGTTGGATGGTCTAGTGCTTACATACATGCATATCTATAATGTATAACCATTTTATATGAATTGATTAACATTTATGGGAGGAGTGAGTCTCCAGTGTCGGTGCTTTATCATTCTGTGGCACAGTTTTCCGTCATTGGGAAGTCTTCCAGGCAGAGGACATTTATGGTTTTCTCGGTAACATGTTGAAGTTTTTTTTTCTATCTTTTTATAATCTTATGGAGAAAATCAGGGAATGTGATTTACTAAAAATGTCTGGACTTGATGTTATGGGAGGAAAAAAAATCAACTTTATGGTGGTAAGAGTGACTGTGCTTTGAAGCAGGCCATGTTTCACCAACTTGTTGATTATTTTCCTATAACGGCACACCCTGCCATGTTTTCTTCCTCACTTGTGAAACTGATGTTGCAAAAAGCAGCAATATGGAAATAACCCCAATAGCCAGTCGCTTGTTTTCATACAGCGTTCAAATTGGGACTGAATAAAAACTAACTGGATTCAAATAAACGGTTAGGAGGTTTGTAAAATCTAGCTGAGATGGAAAAAGTTGTATCTAGACTTCTAATATAATATACGAACTAAAATACATGTATTAGCACAATTAAAGATCAACACAATGCATCAGGATTATAAACTAATATTAATTCTAGACGCCTTTTGCTGGCTCATGTTGCTTATCATACCTCTGCATATCTGCGTCTTTAATTGTGCTGTAAAAATTTCTCCATTATCGTGAAGTGTGTTTGATTGCCCCAGTTGTAATTTGTTGCTTTGATATGAACTTCTAATACGTCTAAGAAAGCATGTTGGTCTAAATCTCAAATATAAGTGGAATTAAATTTTCACTAATAGTGATGGAAGGGATTTTTTTTTTCTTTTTAAAGAGAGAGAAATGACTGCTTTACCAGGCGGGATTTAAATTTTTTTTTTTTTTTTTTAATCTAGGGATGCCATCTCCTTCCATCTCCTCTCAAAATGAGCCTTGGTTTTATTGCAAGCTGTGATCATCCTGACCAAATATCAGCTGCTCCAGATGAGTGTTTCTGTGGGAGTTTGGATGAATCCCAAGCTTCACATATTCCAGTGAACGGAAATAAATCTGGTGAAAATAATGCAGGGCTATCTTTAACTAGATTGCCAGCATTTTTATGATATTACAAAACCTTTTGAAGACATTTGAATGACTTGTTTCAGCTTGAGTCCACTTTTATTTGCTGATCGAGGGGGATCTTTTCACGCAGTATACTCGTAGTATAGAAACAAAGCGTCCTAGAGTCATATTTCACTTGTGTGAACGTGGTCCGCGTTCTCCCAGGTTAAACATCCTGGAGTCTGGAGAATCCTCATTAGTGGTGCCAAGAAAAGATAAAATAAAAAGGCTTCAAATGCATGCTCAGTGCTGTGAAGAGCTTCAGAATCTTCAAGGGATATACTGGTACAACTCCTGAATGTTGAGTTTATGGATCAAGGAGTTTTATTCTTTCACAAGATGACGACGACGACAAACAGGCAAAGATGATGATGTCAGTTAGCATGGTAAGTGTGGTAAAAGTAAGCTTTGCAACCGTGATCACCAATGAAAACAAAGGCTCAAGTTTTTGGATGGTTTATTGGATGTGTAACCCTGGTGCCAAACCTCATAGGATCTTTAAGGATCCATGAGGATTGTCAAAGACCTTCTAAAGATCCTTAAAGGCTCTTAAAAAGATCTTCATCTGCAAAATCATTTGTAAAGATCCTCAAGGATTTGACAAAGATCTTTTAAGGATCCTCCAAAGATCCTCATAATGATCCCCGCAGGAATCTTTGCAAGGATCCTTTAAGATCCTCAAGGATTCAAGAAGAATCTTTCAAATATCTTATAAGGATCCTTCTAAGGATCTTGTTAAGGAAAAAGCAAACAGATTATTGAGGATATTGTTTGCCATCTGTTTGCTTTTTTCTGAATGTTCAACATAACTGTGTTCATGATATGTTATGCTGGTATCAATAAAGAATTTTGTTTGAAATTAAATGTGGCTTTTGTCTTTTAAGATCCTTGAAGATCTTTGCAAGAAGTTAAGATTGTTGAGATCCTCAAAGACCCTCACAAAGAACTTTACGGATCCTTGAAAGATTTTCACCAGGGAAGTTAATTAAATATTAATCATCAGCAGGTATAAAAAGTAAGCAGTATTTCAGCAATGGTGCCAGTTTAGAACCATTCCTTGGTAAGTGGGTGATGTTGCTGGGTTGGGTTCAGTTTGATCTTGGATTTGGGTTCATGTCTGTGTGGAGATTTGCATGTTCTCCCTGTGGCGTTCTTCCTACTGTTCAAAACACGCTGGCTACATTAAAATGCCTCTAGGTGTGAATGAGTGTGTGAATCCCAGCCTTCATTGTGTGTGAGCATGGTGTCCTGAGATGCACTGGCATCCCATCCAAGGTGTATTCTCACTTTGGCACCCAGTGTTCCCCAGAATAGCCTCTGAATCCACCATGACCTGGATAAAACAGTTACTGACTGAATTTTCCACAAATTGGGCAGCACGGTGGTGTAGTGGTTAGCACCGTTGCCTCACAGCAAGAAGGTTCTGGGTTCGAGCCCAGTGGCCGATGGGGAGGCCTTTCTGTGTGGAGTTTGCATGTTCTCCCCGTGTCCGCGTGGGTTTCCTCCAGGTGCTCCGGTTTCCCCCACAGTCCAAAGACATGCAGGTTAGGTTAACTGGTGACTCTAAATTGACCGTAGGTGTGAGTGTGAATGGTTGCTTGTCTCTGTGTCAGCCCTATGATGATCTGGCGACTTGTCCAGGGTGTACCCCGCCTCTTGCCCATAGTCAGCTGGGATAGGCTCCAGCTTGCCCGCGACCCTGCACAGGATAAGCGGTTACGGATGATGGATGGATGGAGTTTGCACAAATTGTCATGATGTAGCAATAGTGGTGGAGTGGTCATGGTTTTGGCCAGTGTAGTGCTCCATGAAGCTGTCTGCTGTCCTTTTTTTATGCAGCAAATAATGCCGGAATCAGACTACACTCTTGGAAAACAAAGTACACTGTTGTACCCCTAAAGGTACAATGGATTGTCACTGAGGCAGTACCTTCTAAAGTACTTATTTGTACCTTTTTTATATACTGGTTGAGAACATGTATGTACCTTTTTGACCCTAAAAAGGTGCAAATGGTTACCTTGAAGTCCAATAAGGAGCCCTAGGGAGTACATTAATATAGACTGTACCATGGGGGACAGAAATGGACTCCTCCTGTACATCTGTTTCTGACAGTGTATTTTTGTCTTTCACAATGGCCACCATATCAGATCAGGCAATCCTAGTGCCATAAATTCTTGTCCTGTCTTGGTCGGAAGATTGGTGACACTACAAGTTTGACCCTGACCAATCATGGTTTATATCCTAGCATGTCAGTGGGGAGGAGGGTCAAGAAATTGTCAGTCATGGCTACAGAAGGAACATCAAGGAACACGTCATGGGAGTTGTCAAATTAGGTGAGAACATGCAAAAAGCTCTGACATGCTAGATTTTCGTCAGGGTGTCGTGGTGCATCTCGGATTCTGCATTAATGTTCTTTGATTAGGTCACATGACAAGGCTTTTGTTGTTCCCAACGTCCATATTCAGATGCTGGAAATTTGTTGGCCATGACACATTTATTTCAAATCGATAGTCTGGTCCCAACATAAGGTGTTATGGAAAGTAAGTCCAGCTTAGTCTTAGAAGAACAAGTGCAGCTAATGAAGCAAGACAGTGACCACTAAGGCATGTGCCTTGCTGTTGAATTACTCCTCACAAAAGAAAATACACCTTTAGCACAGGTTCTATGGGAGTTGTATGTTATAACTCGTGTTGCAGACTCCTCTCATCTCATTATCTGTAGCCGCTTTATCCTGTTCTACAGGGTCGCAGGCAAGCTGGAGCCTATCCCAGCTGACTACGGGAGAAAGGCGGGGTACACCCTGGACAAGTCGCCAGGTCATCACAGGGCTGACACACAGACACAGACAACCATTCACACTCACATTCACACCTACGCTCAATTTAGAGTCACCAGTTAACCTAACCTGCATGTCTTTGGACTGTGGGGGAAACCGGAGCACCTGGAGGAAACCCACGCGGACACGGGGAGAACATGCAAACTCCACACAGAAAGGCCCTCGCCGGCCACGGGACTCAAACCTGGACCTTCTTGCTGTGAGGCGACAGCGCTAACCACTACACCACCGTGCCGCCGTGTTGCAGACTAAATACCTATAAATTAAAGTTAAACTGCCTTTCAGATTTTAAGTGTAGGTCATAAAAAGAATCTTCCCTGACGCCCAATTATTTTCGTTTAGTGGACCGAAAGCTGCTGAATTCGAATCACAGACTTCCAATTTTATTGCATTTTTTAAAATGGAGTAGTTGATGAATATGTGGCCCTAAATCCTTTTTTTTTTTTTTTTTTTCCTGCTTCACCATGACGCAATTCAAGATATGTCCTGCATCACGTGGTGGGCTTTCCCTGTTTGCGCAAGGCATTGTGGGATACAAATTTGAAACGGGAGAAGAAAATGGAGGACGGGAGTGTGCGAATGAAATGTGAAAGACCGACTACAGTAACAGAAAGCGAAAAGAAAAGATGTTATGTTACATGCGAAGGAAAGGAAACGCAGGACCAAACTAATGAATATCGGCGGTCAGCGAGCACCTCGGTGTGATCAGCTGTTCGTTTAGCGACAGAATGATGGAACTGTCGGCGCACGGTCAAAGGTAAACCTGTAGATGGCAGTAATGCAACACTGGATGTGAGCTTCCGTAAAACCGCAAAGAAGGTAAACCTGCGCATATAGACTTCCTCTGTCTGCTTGACTGTATGAAGCGAGCGATTTCATGCACATTATTTGCTCAGGAATCCCCTCAAATTAAATAACTTGCTAGCCACAGAATGGCCCTTTTGAGATATTGCAGAAATAAACATGCATCACGATGACGAAATTTCAGAGGGAACTAAATTTCACTGATTTTTATGAAATCGAAAGCCCATCTTGCCTTAAGATTTTTAAGAATTACTTAAATGTAGCTTCTGTGTAAAACATATTAAGCAGGGATTTGTTCCCCTAACACCCCTTCTCATTTTCTCATTCACCCGTGACCATGCCTGTCATTCTGTCCTTCTTGCTGATCTTTCTGACAGCCAGATCGCAGATTTGATCACTAAGCTGCCAGTCAATTTCAGAAGTAGGAAGCGGGACCAGATTGGAGCTGAAGGAAAGGTCATGTGTGGGTTCGTCATGGTTTGTGTCTCTGACAGTTCTGGATAGCTTCTGGGAAATACCTGTGTGGAGAGGAAGTTCTGCGTGGAAGGAATGCACCACTATGCCAGCCAGGTTGGACACGTGTTCAGGACTGGCAGCAGCCGAGCATGTTGTGGTGATAGTCATGCTTTTTCACGGTACTGTGTTCTTATTTTCCTGTCAAATTAATCCTCTTGGCTTACAATGAAACACTTCTCATCCTTTGTTTGTACCTGAGGTCTTAATACTCCTTGCTTTGTGATCGGATTCCTTTCTTTGAAAGAAAGGAAAACGTTAACCTCCCCTCCCAGCTCTGTGTCCACACCTCCTCTCCGTACGTTGTCTCTTACACTATGTTCACACTGCAGGCTGAAGTGACTCGAATCTGATTTTTTTTTTTCGCCCATATGTGACCTGTATCCGATCTTTTATTGACGATATGAACGACACAGATCTGATTTTTTTCAAATCCAACCCAGGCCGTTTGGATATGTGGTCCTGATTCCGATTCCTATCCGATCTTTTCATATGCAACTTCAGTCTGAACCGCCAGGTCGCATTCATCCGACTTGCACGTCATCAACAAGCCACAAACGTCACTATTCTGCGCTGAAGTAGGCGGCGGGTCTCTCAAAGTTACAACAACATGGCGCATGACATCAATGCGACTCCGCACCCACACGTTCCTTTGAACGGAGGTTGCAGTCACTACCCCGCAGAATGCCTGAGCCAAAACCCTTGCCCTCTTCCTTCTCAACCTCCTCCTTAACATCAGGCTATTGTGCATGTTCTGGCTCCGTCGCAACAACTGCATCATCGCCAGGTACTCCATGCTGGCTACTGTCATACACAGGAAACTTTAGGTTACTTCCGTAAACACTGGCCATGCTCACTGCATGTGACGTCGTCGTATCCTGCAATGCGCATGCGGAACACTTTTAGGTCGCTTTTCATTCATACTGAGGATCACATACAAGTCGCATATATTTGTTAATGTGAACGACCTCACAAAAAAATCGGAATTGAGCATTAAGCCTTGCAGTGTGAACGTAGTGTTAGAGTCTCGTTTCTTACTCCAGTTCGCCAGGAACAGGATGCAGTTACTCCGAGGAATAAAATAAGTTAGTTATGCTATCTCATCTCATCTCATTATCTCTAGCCGCTTTATCCTGTTCTACAGGGTCGCAGGCAAGCTGGAGCCTATCCCAGCTGACTACGTGCGAAAGGCGGGGTACACCCTGGACAAGTCGCCAGGTCATCACAGGGCTGACACATAGACACAGACAACCATTCACACTCACATTCACACCTACGCTCAATTTAGAGTCACCAGTTAACCTAACCTGCATGTCTTTGGACTGTGGGGGAAACCGGAGCACCCGGAGGAAACCCACGCGGACACGGGGAGAACATGCAAACTCCGCACAGAAAGGCCCTCGCCGGCCCCGGGGCTCGAACCCGGACCTTCTTGCTGTGAGGCGACAGCGCTAACCACTACACCACCGTGCCGCCCTAGTTATGCTATGCAATGATTAATTCATGGTAACACTCCTTAACCCAGACATCTAAATATTATAATAACTGGCTGGAGAGCTATTTTCTGTTCGGACCTGCTTCTTTTTTTTCCAGCACTTATAAACACAATGTTTCATTGTTTTCTTCCAGGACCACTCAAGTGCTGCATTAGTGGCATGGAGAACACTTTCCTGCTTCTCTGCTCTGTGTAGGAATAACAAAAGACTGCTGTCTTGGCTACCTGTGAGGAGGTTTTTTTTTTTTTGAAGCCGGATCACTGTGCAAACACTGGTGGAGTTCTAGGATGTGAGACGGCTTGCCAATTTATTATGGAAAGTCAGCTAATGAAGTTAGTGACTAATATGTTAATTTTGTGAATTGTCTAGACCACCTTGTTGCCATGTCCTAAGGCAGCACTTAAAAAGGAATCTATAATCTTTATGGCCAAGTATAAGAAGCAGGTGCATTGCTAAAATTGGTGGGTGTGTGAATCATTAAGTCTTTAGTACTGGATGATTTAGTACTGGCAGAATGACCTCGGTGACTTCTTCCCATTTATTTTTACTTTGCCTCCTGGCCTTGCCCTCATCCATTCACCATACTCAACCTCCATCCTCTGAACTCAGTAAGATGCTCGTCACGTTCCCGTTAACTCCCTGCTTACATTTACAGACAATTAGCTCCCATCAAAACAGGCCACATGACCGGGCACAAAGCCGGAGGGGCACTTCTTGTCGCACCCCAGCCCCCTCTTGACTAATGTTACACCAAGCTACTGAAAATGAAGGGGGAGGTGAAAAGGCTGGTCATCTATTTTGTGTTCTGCTCATGCTCAGCACAAAGCTGTTCTTTCACGAGGGATCTGAGGCACATATGGAAACATTTTTCCTTCCCGCCAGACGCAAGTTTTCCCCTCACCTAATACTACCCTCCTCAGCTTCCATCGCTCCATCACTGAGTTGCGCAGCTGTGCTCTGCCTGGACGAATTTTGGAAAGTCCAAAATTTGCTCAAATACTGCCTCATAGATTCATATCTGTAGAAACAATGGCACAGTGATGGTTTGAGAGTAAAAATATCTAAAAACAGCACGATACCTTCACAACGTTAGTTGATTTTTCTGGTCTGATTTAGATGGCCGGTTTCGGAGGGTATAGTTTGGGGTGTTATCTTTTTACTCAACACCTCCCACTTTTTTTCCCCCCCTTCTAATAAAAGCAAGTTCAGCTTGGGGAATATTTCTATAAAAGGCAGCATGACATATTTTAAAAGACGCAAAGAAAAAAAAAAAGGTTTCAAGATAGAAACCCCACAGATTTTGAACAGAGGGACATCCATCATATGGCAGAATACTTAGGAGTTTGGCTGGATTCGAAGATGGAAAGATACATGATGGAGAACAGCTACACACTACACTAAATTTTTTCGAAGGCAGCTATTCAGCAGCTCATCTTAAATCATCTTTATGCCTTTGTTTGGACTCCTCGGAGATCTGCCGGACTTCGCAACATCTATGTGACACTCTGAGCAATGATGTGTAACATTTGGTATTCGAGGGAGATAAAAATGGAAAAGAGCACGTAGAACAGTTGTGACCTTTTATATATTTTAAAAAAAGAATAAGTATAATTTCAAAATGGTGTGACTGGCAACACATTTTCAGAACCTCCTGTAGCGAGGACGGCTTCATCAACTTTTCCCATGAACAGAGATGTCTGACACCGATGGTTTCCAGGAGTCCAGATATCGAGAGCATTCGGTACACTTCTGCTCCATTAAGGTCTGGAAGATGGGGAATGAAATGGGTTGTTGCCTTTCGATGACCCTTTTACTTAAATGTCCAGGAAATGTACTGGTATTATGAGTCCGGATCCTCGTTATTATCTCATCTCATCTCATTATCTGTAGCCGCTTTATCCTTCTACAGGGTCGCAGGCAAGCTGGAGCCTATCCCAGCTGACTACGGGCGAAAGGCGGGGTACACCCTGGACAAGTCGCCAGGTCATCACAGGGCTGACACATAGACACAGACAACCATTCACACTCACATTCACACCTACGCTCAATTTAGAGTCACCAGTTAACCTAACCTGCATGTCTTTGGACTGTGGGGGAAACCGGAGCACCCGGAGGAAACCCACGCGGACACGGGGAGAACATGCAAACTCCACACAGAAAGGCCCTCGCCGGCCCCGGCGCTCGAACCCAGGACCTTCTTGCCGTGAGGCGACAGCGCTAACCACTACACCACCGTGCCACCCTCGTTATTATCTACTAGATTTTTTTTTTTTTAAATGTTATTTCAAGAATTTTGGATGAGAATAATAAAGGGGGTGGGGTAGTGAATAGCTTCCAGTAACTTATGCTTGATACCTGACTTCAAATCCTGATCAGTTGGGAACAAAGCAAAATGAAAACAGAAGGCTGATGATGAAGTTGCATTCTTTGAATGACGTTCTGAGGGTCAGCTGTGCAGTGTTATTAGATTCCTGTAGTCCCATGGATGGATATTTTACGACCATAGCAGCCCTCCCCGAGTGTACTGAGGTCTTGACACTGCCCCGCACAGCACTCTTGTTTATTTGTTTGATTGTGGGAAAATTCCTGCAATGTCCGTGAGAGAGCCTACCCCATTCCCTGACTCGTCTTTCCCACAGGGGCTCAGCTCTGTTCCTCTCAGCAGCCCCTCTGACTGGCAGAATGCACAGAGTTCAGCTCTGGAAACATAGAACTTTTTTAGCTCATATTTATCAATTGCTGAGTTTTTCTTCACATCCTTGTGTGCGCGCAGGGTCCCTTGCGATGGACCGACGTCCCATCCAGTGTGTATTCCCAACATGCACCTCATGTTCTTGGGATAGGCTCTGGACCCACCATGGCACTGATGGATACTGGAGATGGATAAATGAGTGAATGAATGTTACTCTTTCACACCACCAAGCTTCAAGAAGGAAGACGAAAAGAAACAGGAAGCCCTCTGGCTTTTCGGACCACTGTAGTGCTTTGGCAGAAAGTTCTGGCCTCCTGAAAATCTGCTCAGATCAACGTCCAGGCGAAGGGGCCAAGGGGGAGATGGAGATCTTGATACAGTGTCGAACTTTTGGGAATGTCTAAGCACCAAAGGTTTACTTTGGCCTTTTTCACCAGATCGGCATTTAAAAAAAAAAAAAAAAAAGCAGGATATTGAATATAAGATATTAAGTTTGCAATTTCATTTCAAGCCGCCTTAGTGTTCCGGTTGAACGATTTGCCCTTTGGCTCGGGTAATAGACGGATTTGTTTTTAGCTTTAATACGACCTTCATATTGTGTTCTTTTTATGGAATTTTATCATTTAAGAATCTGATGGTTAACTCCTTGGGAGAATAACGCTGAGACGTGGTTATTCTCAGGCGTGCCTTTAATTTCACATCCAGTATATTGTAGTGTGGGTTTTTTTTTTTTTTTTTTTAAAAAGGGGCATTTTCTTTTGAAACCAAAATGCTTCACGGGCCATATGATGGCTTCATTCCACCTTAAGGGGCATTCTTAATGTGTTTCTCATCTTGTTTTCCCTGTTCTTGATCGCGTCCATGGCACAGATCCAAACACGTAATCATTCCCTTGTTCATACCTGTTCTACTCAGAAGTGCTGAACCTGTTTTAAGTCAAAAACCGAAAGTAAAAAAAGCATGCTAAACGGATGGCTACCATATTTGATGTAAATGCTCATGTCGAACAAAAGAGATTCTACGTGTCACCTTTTTAAGTGTTCTTCAGTTTACAGCACAGTGTCCTTTTTATATTGGAAAGGATTCCAAGGAAAACCCCTTTAGGCAGTCGCGAACCCTTAATCCTTTATTATAACCCAGAAATTTCACTTGTTCGTGTTCAGAATGTTTTGGCATCGTCTGGGAAAGAAGTCTGGGCTGTTGATACAGCTGAATTATATGTTGATTTTGGTTTTGATAATGGATCATGATAAAGTACATCACTGTTTGCCTTTCTAAAAGTATCTCGTCCTCAGCACTTCTGCAAAAAACTATACTTGGATTGACTGACTGTATCAATCTCCCCCCACCACCACCATTTAAAAAAAAAAAAAATTAGGGTTGTGGTGGTGAAATAGAAATGTTTATGAAATCCTATCATATTTTAATGGCACCGATTACAGTGCTTTTGCAGAAGTATTCACCCCCTTTGAAGTTTTCCAGTGTTGCACCCTGGACCTAAAATAGATGTAATTGGGATTGTCATGAATATACATAAAACAACCCATGATACTGAAGTGGGGGGGAGGATATCAATATAATTTGCAAACTTAATAAAATTTGATTGCATAAGTATTCACCCCCCGTAACTCTCGCTTGTAGGGTTCTGCCTGATGACAGGTCTGCTCTGACAGCTCCAGTCATCAAAGTTTCTCTGGAAGAATTACAGTAGGGGTTTCCCATTGCCTTCTACTGGATTATTATTGAGGTTTTCTTCTCTCAACCATTCAGTTAACCTAACTGCATATCTTTGGAGCACCCAGAGGAAACCCACACAGACACGAGGAGAACATGCAAACTCCGCACAGAAAGGCCTCTATTGGCCACTGGGCTTGAACCCAGAACCTGCTTGCTGTGAGGCGACAGTGCTAACCACTACGTATAGTGCTAGCCACTCCCTGTAACCGTAAAACCCCAAAATTAGTTCTGATTAAACAAGTTCCCATCAGAAGTCACATAATTGGTTGAATGGAGTCAACCTGTGTGACTTGGCGTCACAAGATCAATACTTCATTCCTGGGAGTCACTGGAGGACACAATTAAACAAACAAGGAACATCTTGCAGAGCCCTGTTGAGGGTCCCCCCCCCCCCCTTTTGTTGTGTGAATTGGGAAGCTTCACCACTAGCTTGAATCAACACAATGCTTTGTGCTGAAGCCTATCTAAAGCCCCATAGTCCCGAAGTTTGTCCTTGCAAATCACTAAAAGCACATTACTCTGAAATAAGTGAAGATTGTTTCGTAAATGTCATGAAGACAGCGACTTGCATCTGGTAGAAGCGTAGGTTTACAAATTTACATAAAGCTGCAGGGCGGCACGGTGGCGTAGTGGTTAGCGCTGTCGCCTCACAGCAAGAAGGTCCGGGTTCGAGCCCCGTGGCCGGCGAGGGCCTTTCTGTGTGGAGTTTGCATGTTCTCCCCGTGTCCGCGTGGGTTTCCTCCGGGTGCTCCGGTTTCCTCCACAGTCCAAAGACATGCAGGTTAGGTTAACTGGTGACTCTAAATTGACCGTAGGTGTGAATGTGAGTGTGAATGGTTGTCTGTGTGTCGGCCCTGTGATGACCTGGCGACTTGTCCAGGGTGTACCCCGCCTCTCGCCCGTAGTCAGCTGGGATAGGCTCCAGCTTGCCTACGACCCTGTAGAACAGGATAAAGCAGCTAGAGATGATGAGATGAGATGTAAAGCTGCATAAATTCTTCTGCATGGCAGGTCTGGTTCAGAAATGCAAAATTGGAGATGCTCGAGGCCTGGGAAACACATGGAGTGTTCAGGGATGACAGGCTATGTACATTAAATACAATAGAATGCAAAGGATACTTTTCTACATCAGTGCCATGTAGTGCCTGGGGGGGGGACTGCTGTGCTTTACGTGTGGATGAACATAATTACAGTTAATGCACGATTTGCACTACATCTAATAATTATCGTTGTATAATGCTCTTAAAGAAAGGAAAAACGGTGCTCCTGTTCTGTTCTTTCCCTTTTTTTCTCCTGACGTCAAATTGCTGTACCAGAGCACCGCCATTCTAGCAGTCATTAGGAAATCTTGCTAGCTGAGTGACAAACCACATCATTTGTAGCAAAAAAGCATGTTGGCCATAAAGATGTCCTCCCTGGAGAGTTTGTGCAGCAAAACGAGACCCTCTATTAAAGCTTTCATCTTGACTGACTTTGCTCAGCTTTTGCCTCTTCGGCACTGTTGGTGTGCTGCAAATGGACTGTCGAGTGAAACGTACCATTCCTTTTTGCACAAAAGTTCTCAGACATTCCCACCTCAAAGACGTGTAGCAGCTGCCGTCTCACACGGTTTCAAATAGCCGGAGCCCTTCGGAATTCCAAAACACCATGTGGCCTTTTCTTAGGGTTTCTCCTCGGGTCATTTTTCAAGGCGTGTGAATATAATTTTTGAGGAATAATTTACTAATAGAATTTGATAAGTCGCTGTTCATAAATTGTTAGCGTAAACATTGAAGTGCTCAGTGACTTGTGCGTGTGACCCAGGCCAGGCTTCTCAATGGGAGGGTAGTTAGTTTGTAAATCCTTCCTGCAGCATAAAGCCAGCACCTCACCGCACGCCTCTTGCTTCTCCTCGATGATGCATAAATACAGAATGATCTGTTATCTGTATCCAGGAAGACGAACAATAAACAAGAATTAGGTACCGTACAAACAGTGTGTGTGTGTGTACAGGCAACCAAAGGACTTCTGTGATCATGGTGTACATGGCGGCATGAAACAGGTTATGAATATTTGAGCTTTGAAGTGTGTGCGCATTTTTGTTTGGTTGCCTACATGGAACATTTGTTCCTGAAGTGAATCCATTGATGCAATGATTGAGGAATTTGGACCGTCTCGTTTCTTCCCACAGAATTATAATTCGATAATGACTTGCGTCAAATAATGGCAGTAGTATAAATTTCTTTCACTGATAATAACGTGGTCGTCTCTTTTTTAAGATGATCATGCGGCTTTCTCCGCTGGAGCACGCACGTTCTGATGATTTGCTGCCAGGTTGCCTGGGCAACAGGCTGCGGAACATATAAACGGCGAGATGTTTTGGGGAGCGGTGGGCTTTTGGAGCAGGAAATCGTAGCATTCTTTATCTCTGAGCTGCTGGACGTTAGGCAAAGCATGAAGCGAATCAAGCTTGGCATTTCCTTTTTCCAGCTCACCTTCAGCCTTTGAGAAGAAGCCATTTATATGAACCTCTCAAAACAGCTTGACCTCAGAGAAGGAGATGGGGAAAGAGAGGGGTTTGGACTCAGAAATAATGAGCAAGGCAGCCTTTACTTACTGTGTAACTGTGTAAAGAAGGATGAAGTGAGCTAAGGGAAAATGGAAGGCAAAGCCTGCTCAGTTTGACTGAGCTATACAACAAGTCATGTTGATGGATAATAACCATTAATGCTACTGAGTTTTCTCCTGGTTGTGGTGGGAACAGGGGCCAAACTAAACAACTGGGCCATGCTCAGTCTGGGCTTAAAGCCAAGTAAGACCTGGATCATGCCAGAACACTCCACCGGCATCACCATAATCCAGACTGCTAGCTTTGCCTTATCTAGATTTTGAGTGTGCTGTTATGATTGAGTGTTTCCCAATGCACCAAAAAATATTAAGTGTCGGGTTTGCGTTATGGGAAAGATATAAACCATGAGCTGCTGTTAATCATGAAATATTTGACATGGACCGATTATCAGAGAGTCGGAAAAAAAAAAAAGTCCTGAGAATTTTCCCAACTACTTTTTAAATTTTATTTTTATTCAGAGTTTTTATCTTGCATCTGCGGTGCTGGAAACGCCTTTCACTCAATGATTTATGTATAAATGGGTGCATGTGTTTTTGTGTATATATTTAATACAGAATGTAAATGGATGAAGCATTGGTGTTTTGCTATCTAAGGCCCTGTCCACACGGCAACGGATTCAGGTGAATCCGATACAATTGTTTATCGTTTTGGCCTGGCGTCCACACGGCACCGGTGTTTTGGGTGCCCCAAAACGCAATCTTTTGAGAATGGGTTCCAGAGTGGAAAGATCTGGCAATGTTGCCGTTGCGAAGTCGTCTGGATGAGTAGAACGGATTTGTTTACGATGACGTCACAACCACATGACTGTCAGTGCTTCACGCCGGGTGGAAGTGTAACGAACTCGATGCGAGTTGTCAACAAATCCTATAACTTGGTTCATGAAACGCACTTACAAAATATTTTCACTGTGAATATTTATTGTGTAATGGTGCAAAGTGTGAGAGAGAGAGAGAGAGAGAGAGAGCGAGAATAGCCCTTAGGGCAGAGTCAATCCCGCCAGCAAAAATGGGGAGAAAAAAGGAGCGATCTCACCTCTTCAGATGTTGGTTTAAGTCCTACAATACATTCCTCAAAAAGGGCGTAGAAGAACAAATTAATCCATCAACGTGTAGCATTCAATTTATTCCGGACCATTAAAGATGCCGCCTTCCGCGTAGAATCATCCGTCATCCTCGCCGCCATATTGGATGGGTCAAAGCGGAGAATAAAGATGCCTCATTCATGTGCTGCGTTTAACTGTACCAACAGGTTTACCGTCCAAACGAGATCACATGGGATTACCTTTCACAGGTGAGACTGGAAAAATACTTTTCATTGTATTTGGTCATTATAATGTAATTTTACGAACAGATCTTTCTGACTTTGTGGCTAATATGAAGTCTCGCGCATAATAGTTTATGCGCATGCATCCTTACTACTTCTATTGTTCTGGTGTCTCTGAAGGGACTGTCTTACAGCGCCCCTAGAGGTGTGGCATGTGTATTGCATCGTTTTCAGCAAGCGTTGCGTTGCCATATGGACCTGATTTTACTGATCGTTGCCCATTTGGACGCGATATTTTTTTAAATAACATCTCATTGTCGTGTGGATGTAGCCTAACTTTCCAGCTTCACCTCTGGCGCTTGCCATTTGACCTGGGGTAATTAGGAGAACGCTACAGCTAATAGGATGCCTAAAGCTAATAGCTGTTGAATAGGCTATTTTCCAGTACAATCTTCAGGGCCTTTCTGAAAACCATGACCTCAACCCTAGACTGGGAAACTAATAATGAACTCTAGAATGTATAATGAAAGTGTGATGATTATGAGAACAAGCTCCACTGAAGTTGTGTAGGGTGGGGTGTGTTTTAAATATTTTTTTTACTAGAGCGGCGGCTACAATGATTGACAGTCCATAATTATGGACACCTTTTTCAGATTTACCAATAAACAATTTTACAAAGGTGAGTTTCAGTTACAACAGTTATTATTGGTTAATTAATTAACCAGAAGAACCCCCCTTGCCCTTTGACTTTGTCGTCTGATGACACAGCTCATTACTCGAGATGGAATAATTTTATTTTTATTTATTTATTTATTTTAAAAGCACAATCAGCAATTTGAGGAAAACCCGGATGTTATCGTTGCAGGCAAGCATGATGGAAAGATCATGGACCTGTTTTTACTTCTCGTTCACCAATATTTCATGATCTTGTCAACCTACTTTGTAGGTTTCTTACTCTTTTTCATTTGACATTCACCATTTTGTATCTAAGCGCGTGTTTGAGAAGTCACGTGAGGTGTCGATAATAGTGATCATGTTCACCGGTGTCCACCATTATCAACACCCTGTGGGAATTAAGTCACATTTACAACTGTTATGGATCGATCTTTGTGTAACATTTTGAAGTAGATGAAGGACTTTTAAAAATGCTGTTGTGTGTTCCCCCCCCCCCCCCCCCCCCCCCCGATTCATAACAAAATGGAATGTTTTATAGAGTATTTGGATTCCTATTGCAATAAATAGAATTAGACCAGAATTAAATTCTTCACATATTTAAAAAAAAAAAAATTATTACATGCTTGAAATATTCAGACTTTTCCATTTAGAATCTTTTTTCCAGTTTGTTGTAAATATCTACCACATATTATAATATTGGTAGACTTTTAGATGTAAATTTAAAATCTCATTAAAAAAAAAAATCGACCTTTGACCTGGGGTTTCATGTGGTTACAATGTCCGTTGCCTGACATTCACTGGTAAACAATAAAACTAGAAATAATACAAACAATGAATGATTAACAAAAAGTGATCTATGAAAATACTTAAAGTGGAATAAAAATTTTCTGACACAGGCTCAACATTATCAGTTCATTTGTTTGCAAACATTAGCATTACTTCCTCATTTACATAAGTACCGACATCGATATATTTTATATAAAAATATTTTGTACTAAATATAAATCTGTGTAGAACAAATTTTGAAAAACTATTTTTGTTAACTTGCCAATTTTTTTATTATTTTTAAATTTTTTTTTTTAAATAAATCATCTGGATGTCAATAACTGGACAACGGTGTCGATAATTGTGGAACGGTGTCATGTGATCTGATGCGCTAAGTAATCAGGAATCAACTTTTTTTTTTTTTTTTCACTCCAGTGGAAGTTTGAGCAATTATTCATGCACAATTTACGTATTGAAAGTCTTTTCTACTTTTGCAATGGCCAAAAAATCGTTAAGGTGTCAATAATTGTAGCCGCTGCTCTAGTTTTACCATTTTATACTATAGGCTGGATTTTCTATTTCACTGCAGGCTAAAAGTTAAAGCTTTAAATCCGTACCCCATAACCATGTCTTTTCATATCGTTGTGTATCTTGTAAATCTTATTACATTTCCCCTTTTAAAAATCTTATCCTGGCATTTTAAAAATATAAGGTTAGCATAACACATTTATCTGAAGTGATTTTTTTGTATGAAGTTTAGCACTGATGCACCTGAAGGGTGTTTTCTAACTTCAGCCTTCTTACAGGAAACTGCAGATCAAGCTATTGATGACAGGACAGTTTTTGAATAATGTACTCTGATTTTATTTAAAACACACACGCGCCTCATTAACTTTATGGACTCCCTTTTAATTGATACTGAAGCATGTGCTAAAGCTATCTTCATTACTGCTAATGCTCGCCAGCTAGTAAAGATTAGCTAACTGGACAGGAAACTTGGGATTTAATCAAATTTAAGATGCTCACAAGATGTGTACAGAATTAAATTAGTTTCAGGTCATCAGCAGATGAGATATTTGGCAATTTCACTCACTTGCTAATGAGGTTTATTAACATGTGATTGTATAGCCTGGTAGCTGGCTAGTTATAATAATAATAATAATAATAATAATAGATTTATATAGCACCTTTCAAAAAACCCAAGGACGCTTTACAATTATAGACAAGGGGGAAAAAAATAAAGAAAAAATAAAGAAAATAAAAATAATAACTAAATAAAATAAAAAGTCCACCAAGTAGGGGTCAGGATGTAATTCCCGTGGTGTAGCAGCCACAGTCCCACCAAAAGGCGCATGAAAACAAGTCCCACATCTCCAGCACCGCCGCCGTGATGCCGTCAGCAACATCGCTCGGGCACCACGCCATGGATCCACAAAGCGAGCAGAGAAGCTCCGCCACGCAGAGCGCTGGTGTGTCCCAAACCTCCTGCACAGCCGCCGTGCAACATCGCTCAGAACATCATGCCAAGCGCCAAAGCGCAGAGCGCTGGACAACCACGATGTTAAGTGAGCAACGAGCTCACTGCAGTCCATAGCTGGGAGCGCAGGCATCAGTTATGCTTAAACATTAGCTTATAACAGGGCTTTTCAAAGTGTGGGGCGCGCCTCCCCTAGGGGGCGCCAGAGTTCTTCAGGGGGGGCGCAACGTGAGGAAAAATAAACCAGAATAAGTTACTATTGCGGACAGTTGGCGAACTTCACCTAGCCTTTGCCAGAGACAAAATGGATCGATTTTTAGTACCTAAAGCTACAGTGAGTGAGGAGACAGAGTCTGGGCCAAGCAACAAAAGAAGGAAGTATGACCACGATTATTTAAAGTTTGGATTTTCATGGAATGGATCTGAAGATGCTCCACTGCCACAGTGTGTTGTCTGCCAAGAGGTGCTAGCTAACGATGCTATGACATGTTTAAAATGTGTAAAACAAGATGTTTTTAAAAAGCACAGATGTTTTAAAATGTGTAAAAAAGAGGTTTTAAAAAGCACAGATGTTTAAAATGTGTAAAGAGGTTTTAAAAAGCACAGATGTTTAAAATGTGTAAAAAGAGGTTTTAAAAAGCAGTTGTTTAAAATTTGTAAAAAAGGTTTTAAAAAAGTACAGATGTTTAAAATGTGT
Source organism: Neoarius graeffei (assembly GCF_027579695.1). Lineage (NCBI taxonomy): Eukaryota > Metazoa > Chordata > Actinopteri > Siluriformes > Ariidae > Neoarius > Neoarius graeffei. The sequence continues at coordinate 74,277,772 of NC_083579.1, forward strand.
AAAAAGAGGTTTTAAAAAGCACAGATGTTTAAAATGTGTAAAAAGAGGTTTTAAAAAGCACAGATGTTTAAAATGTGTAAAAAAGAGGTTTAAAAAGTACAGATGTTTAAAATGTGTAAAGAGGTTTTAAAAAGCACAGATGTTTAAAATGTGTAAAGAGGTTTTAAAAAGCACAGATGTTTAAAATGTGTAAAAAAGAGGTTTAAAAAGTACAGATGTTTAAAATGTGTAAAAAGAGGTTTTAAAAAGCACAGATGTTTAAAATGTGTAAAAAGAGGTTTTAAAAAGCACAGATGTTTAAAATGTGTAAAAAGAGGTTTTAAAAAGCACAGATGTTTAAAATGTGTAAAAAAGAGGTTTAAAAAGTACAGATGTTTAAAATGTGTAAAGAGGTTTTAAAAAGCACAGATGTTTAAAATGTGTAAAAAGAGGTTTTAAAAAGCAGTTGTTTAAAATTTGTAAAAAAGGTTTTAAAAAAGTACAGATGTTTAAAATGTGTAAAAAGAGGTTTTAAAAAGCACAGATGTTTAAAATGTGTAAAAAGAGGTTTTAAAAAGCACAGATGTTTAAAATGTGTAAAAAAGAGGTTTAAAAAGTACAGATGTTTAAAATGTGTAAAGAGGTTTTAAAAAGCACAGATGTTTAAAATGTGTAAAAAGAGGTTTTAAAAAGCAGTTGTTTAAAATTTGTAAAAAAGGTTTTAAAAAAGTACAGATGTTTAAAATGTGTAAAAAGAGGTTTTAAAAAGCACAGATGTTTAAAATGTGTAAAAAAGAGGTTTAAAAAGTACAGATGTTTAAAATGTGTAAAAAGAGGTTTTAAAAAGCACAGATGTTTAAAATGTGTAAAAAGAGGTTTTAAAAAGCACAGATGTTTAAAATGTGTAAAAAAGAGGTTTAAAAAGTACAGATGTTTAAAATGTGTAAAGAGGTTTTAAAAAGCACAGATGTTTAAAATGTGTAAAAAGAGGTTTTAAAAAGCAGTTGTTTAAAATTTGTAAAAAAGGTTTTAAAAAAGTACAGATGTTTAAAATGTGTAAAAAGAGGTTTTAAAAAGCACAGATGTTTAAAATGTGTAAAAAGAGGTTTTAAAAAGCACAGATGTTTAAAATGTGTAAAAAAGAGGTTTAAAAAGCACAGATGTTTAAAATGTGTAAAAAGAGGTTTTAAAAAGCACAGATGTTTAAAATGTGTAAAAAGAGGTTTTAAAAAGCACAGATGTTTAAAATGTGTAAAAAAGAGGTTTAAAAAGTACAGATGTTTAAAATGTGTAAAGAGGTTTTAAAAAGCACAGATGTTTAAAATGTGTAAAAAGAGGTTTTAAAAAGCACAGATGTTTAAAATGTGTAAAAAAGAGGTTTAAAAAGTACAGATGTTTAAAATGTGTAAAGAGGTTTTAAAAAGCACAGATGTTTAAAATGTGTAAAAAGAGGTTTTAAAAAGCACAGATGTTTAAAATGTGTAAAAAAGAGGTTTAAAAAGTACAGATGTTTAAAATGTGTAAAGAGGTTTTAAAAAGCACAGATGTTTAAAATGTGTAAAAAGAGGTTTTAAAAAGCACAGATGTTTAAAATGTGTAAAGAGGTTTTAAAAAGCACAGATGTTTAAAATGTGTAAAGAGGTTTTAAAAAGCACAGATGTTTAAAATGTGTAAAGAGGTTTTAAAAAGCACAGATGTTTAAAATGTGTAAAAAAGAGGTTTTAAAAAGCACAGATGTTTAAAATGTGTAAAAAGAGGTTTTAAAAAGCACAGATGTTTAAAATGTGTAAAGAGGTTTTAAAAAGCACAGATGTTTAAAATGTGTAAAAAGAGGTTTTAAAAAGCACAGATGTTTAAAATGTGTAAAAAGGTTTTAAAAAGCAGATATTTAAAATGTGTAAAGAGGTTTTAAAAAGCACAGATATTTAAAATGTGTAAAGAGGTTTTAAAAAGCACAGATGTTTAAAATGTGTAAAGAGGTTTTAAAAAGCAGTTGTTTAAAATTTGTAAAAAAGGTTTTAAAAAGTACAGATGTTTAAAATGTGTAAAAAGAGGTTTTAAAAAGCACAGATGTTTAAAATGTGTAAAAAGAGGTTTTAAAAAGCACAGATGTTTAAAATGTGTAAAAAAGAGGTTTAAAAAGTACAGATGTTTAAAATGTGTAAAGAGGTTTTAAAAAGCACAGATGTTTAAAATGTGTAAAGAGGTTTTAAAAAGCACAGATGTTTAAAATGTGTAAAAAGAGGTTTTAAAAAGCACAGATGTTTAAAATGTGTAAAAAAGAGGTTTAAAAAGTACAGATGTTTAAAAGGTGTAAAGAGGTTTTAAAAAGCACAGATGTTTAAAATGTGTAAAAAGAGGTTTTAAAAAGCACAGATGTTTAAAATGTGTAAAAAAGAGGTTTAAAAAGTACAGATGTTTAAAATGTGTAAAGAGGTTTTAAAAAGCACAGATGTTTAAAATGTGTAAAAAGAGGTTTTAAAAAGCAGTTGTTTAAAATGTGTAAAAAAGAGGTTTAAAAAGTACAGATGTTTAAAAGGTGTAAAGAGGTTTTAAAAAGCACAGATGTTTAAAATGTGTAAAAAGAGGTTTTAAAAAGCAGTTGTTTAAAATGTGTAAAAAAGAGGTTTTAAAAAGCACAGATGTTTTAAAATGTGTAAAAAGAGGTTTTAAAAAAGCACAGATGTTTAAAATGTGTAAAAAGAGGTTTTAAAAAGCAGTTGTTTAAAATGTGTAAAAAGAGGTTTTAAAAAGCAGTTGTTTAAAATGTGTAAAAAAGAGGTTTTAAAAAGCACAGATGTTTTAAAATGTGTAAAAAGAGGTTTTAAAAAGCACAGATGTTTAAAATGTGTAAAAAGAGGTTTTAAAAAGCACAGATGTTTAAAATGTGTAAAAAAGAGGTTTAAAAAGTACAGATGTTTAAAAGGTGTAAAGAGGTTTTAAAAAGCACAGATGTTTAAAATGTGTAAAAAGAGGTTTTAAAAAGCACAGATGTTTAAAATGTGTAAAAAAGAGGTTTAAAAAGTACAGATGTTTAAAATGTGTAAAGAGGTTTTAAAAAGCACAGATGTTTAAAATGTGTAAAAAGAGGTTTTAAAAAGCAGTTGTTTAAAATGTGTAAAAAAGAGGTTTAAAAAGTACAGATGTTTAAAAGGTGTAAAGAGGTTTTAAAAAGCACAGATGTTTTAAAATGTGTAAAAAGAGGTTTTAAAAAAGCACAGATGTTTAAAATGTGTAAAAAGAGGTTTTAAAAAGCAGTTGTTTAAAATGTGTAAAAAGAGGTTTTAAAAAGCAGTTGTTTAAAATGTGTAAAAAAGAGGTTTTAAAAAGCACAGATGTTTAAAATGTGTAAAAAAGAGGTTTTAAAAAAGCACAGATGTTTAAAATGTGTAAAAAAAGAGGTTTTAAAAAGCACAGATGTTTAAAATGTGTAAAAAGAGGTTTTAAAAAGCACAGATATTTAAAATGTGTAAAAGAGAAAAATAATGTGTACAACTTTTTTTTTTTTTTAAAATACAAATGGAACATTTTAAGTATAGCAACAACAAAAATTGTAAGGGGGGCTGTTATTTGCTCTCTGAGGGGGGGCTGACTCTCCCACACTTTGAAAACCCCTGGCTTATAAAGTTTAGCCATATTGTTTTCTCATCTAGAAATAAACGTCATTCATTGTACTCTATCCTCCTGCAAGTCTTGTGTGTACGTGTGACCACCAGTTGTGTGTGGATAAATATGAACATGTTGGCATTAGCGCTTTGTGCTACTGGTGTTGTGCACTCACCCCCCCCCCCCCCCAATTTGAGTCATTCCTTTTATTAACCACACCTTAATATTACATAGAATTGTTACGGTATAGAAATGACTAAACAACAGTCACACTTTGAGCAAATATTACATGGTGATTTGTAAGACAAAAGCAATAGATGTATCAGGGTGGTGTTATTGTTTCAGAGAGGAAGCGTGAAACAATTTGGTTCAGTCCGTTCAAGCTAACGTGTCTCAAACTGGCCACGTGCATATGAGCTCTCTAATGGGAACAGTGTGTGCTGATTTGGTCTTGAATTGCTACTGTGATGGATGCGATTGACCTAGTTTCATTTTATTGTGGTTAAGTCTTTGATTTATTGTTTGTGTCTGAATGAGTGATGGTCATATTAGAGTTGCTTGAAATGAGTCAAGCTGAACATGCTGTGAAGTATGAATCAGAAGTGCACAATGATCACAAAATGTAATGTAAAAGAGGGGGAAATGATGTACATACATGCACTGATCAGCCATAACATTATGACCACTGACAGGTGAAGTGAATAGCATTTGATCTCATTACAATGGCACCTGTCAAGGGGTGGGATGTATTGTGCATCAAGAGAACAGTCGGTTCTTGAAGTTGATGTGTTGGAAGCAGGAAAAATGGGCAAATGTAAGGATAGTGACTTTGACAAGGGCCAAATTGTGATTGCTAGATGACTGGGTCTGAGTATCTCCAAAATGGCACCTCTTGTGGGGTGTTCCCAGTATGCAGTGGTTAGTATCTACCAAAAGCGGTCCAAGGAACAACCGGTGAACCGGCAACAGGTCATGGGTGTCAAAGGCTCACTGATTCGCATGGGGCATGAAGGCTAGCCCATATGGTCCAATCCCACAGAAGAGCTCCTGTAGCACCAACTGCTGAAAAAGTTAATGCTGACACCTTTCTGTTTTAGTCAGCATTAACTTTTTCAGCAGTTGGTGCTACAGGAGCTCTTCTGTGGGATTGGACCATATGGGCTAGCCTTCGTGCCCCATGCGAATCCGTGAGCCTTTGACACCCATGACCTGTTGCCGGTTCACCGGTTGTCCTTCCTTGGACCGCTTTTGGTAGGTACTAACCACTGCATACCGGGAGCAGCCCACAAGATGTGCCATGAAAAAGAATAGTTTTAGTTTGTGCAGTTGCAGTGTTCTTTTAAGATTTATTACCCATCACATGGTCTGATCTTGGTTGAATTCTATATCTAACAGAAAATGGGGTGCATAAATGAAACGAGCCCTTGGTATAATTGGATAAATGTTATGTCTCAAATGTTTGACTCTTTTGCTTCCTAATTGGTTAGCTACATACCCGGATGCTGTAATTCATCCTCCATTTAGTGTATAAAGAAGTCGTGTGGGTTTTTTTTTTTTTTAATAAATATATGACGTGTGTTTTGTCAGCGAATTCGGACCAAAAACTATCCAGGGTAAAGCCAGCTTTAGTACCGAATCTTAGTACAGTGTCTACTGGATGCCACTATGAAGTGACACAAGGGACGTGCGGAAGAAGCACAGAGCTTTCTGACAACACAGAAACCTATCCACGAAAAAATAATTACCCTCTCCTTTTAGTGCACCAAAAACCTGGTCAGAATTATACACAATACATTACCATTAAAGCACAACCCATGGAAGTGATGGTAGTGCTTTAAAAGGAATAAATATAACTTTATCATATAGCCAAACTAAGAAACAGCTACAATAGTGGCATAATGTTAGTGACTCGCAGCTTTATGACCTGACCACGACTCACTTCAGTGTATATGCATGTTGGTTTCCATCCATCCGTTATCCATAACCACTTATCCTGTGTAGGGTTGCGGGCAACCTGGAGCCTATCCCAGCAGACTATGGGTGAAAAGCAAGGTACACCCTGGACAAGTTACCAGATCATCGCAGGGCTGACACATGGAGACAAACAACCATTCACACCTACGGTCAATTTGGAGCCACCAATTAGCCTAACCTGCATGTCTTTGGACTGTGTGGGGGAAACCGGAGCACCCAGAGGAAACCCATGCGGACACGGGGAGAACATGCAAACTCCACACAGAAAGGCCCCCGTTGGCCACTGGACTCGAACCCAGAACCTTCTTGCTGCGAGGCAACAGTGCTAACCACTACACCACTGTGACACCCATGTTGGGTTCCTTATAGGAGCAGGTTAAGGTGTAACTGATCACACACTTATAATAACGTTTGCCATTAATGCACGGGGGTTGCTGCATTGTATTTGTATTGTGTGCTCACGTATGGACATTTCCCATACTAGCTTGTCTAGATCTCAACTAATCAATGCTTTTTGTGATTTCAACATCACTATCGTTCATATGCTTAATTATAGGACCACTTTAGCATTATGGCTTGGGACATTGCATATTGTCACGAAACGGATGCACGCAGGCCTTTGAGGAATTTACATAATTGTGTTTTATGGAACAAGAAGAAAGTTGGGTGTGTTTGCTTCCCATATGCAGAATTATTTTCAAAACTGTCAAGTTTCCAGAACAGCACAAGCCTTTTGAGGCTTTTGTACATTTTTACTGGCGCAAATAGCAGAGTGTTTCTTGTTACTGTTTCAGGCGGGGCATGGTATGTTGCCTAGCACCAAGAAGGCATGCGTTTTCTTGTTTTTCAAAAATCTGCAGAAATGGAACTGAATGTCTTCTAAGCAAGCTAGCTGAAGCAATGAACCAACTGTGTTTTAGCGTGAGGATTGTCTGGTCTTGCCTTTTAATGGGAGCTGCTGGTTCATGCTGCCCTTACTCAACCCCACCCTGATTTGGATTAGTGCCTTCAGCGTAGTCCTAAATGCATGAATATCCTCCTGTTTCTTCCAAAGATAATTTTGTGTGTGTTTTTGCACTCTGTTTTGGAACGCTCGATATTGGCTGCAGTTATAGATGGCAAGGGAGAACTTCTGCTCCCCCGTCTCAGTCCTTTCACTCCAAGAGCGTTTTACGGTATTGTTTTGCGTCTCACAAAAGTGAGTCAAATTATGCATAACATCAGTTACCGCTACAGAGCAAATACACCCAATTCTCTCGGCTGCATAATAAAAAATGATCTCCATAAATTTCTCGCTGGCCCTGTTCATTTTACTGTGGGATTTACTGTCGCATTAAAGTGCAACCCTGGCATTTCAGCAGTTTCACTACGTTCTTGTGAGCATTGCAAAAAAAAAAAAAATGTTGAAAGCTTCTATTAATGCATGCTGTTTTAGTGATTGAGCTGCAAGGCTTGGATATAAATTATTCACTCCTCACTGTTTTTGGTGGCGTGAACGCTAGAAGTGGAGAGACGTGCCCAGTGTTAGCTGTGGAAGTTATGAATGCTGTAATGAATGTTCTGAGAGGGAGCTGTGTTCGAGGAGGTGGAGTGAGGCTATCTTGAAGCTTGCCTGGAGAAGTGTCGCGTGGCTACGGTTGATGAGTCTGGCAGCCACAGCTGCTTCAAATCAACACTCCCCAGAAATAAGCACAAAGAGCTCCCTCATCTTCAGGAGTGCAGACCCTTTTTCCCCTCTTCCATCATGCTATCGTTTACTCCTTCACTTGTGTAATGCTCTTGGTGAAGGGTGCAAGCACTGCTACTCCTCTGGCTCACCTGTGGACCCGTCCTCATTTCAGTTCAACTCAATTCATTGACCATATTATCCTCCCCGTCAGGGTTGTGGATCCTTCTTTGTTAACACTGAGCTCGAGACAGGAATTCACCAAGTTTTGAACGTGGTTTATTGTTGCGTTATGGATGGAACACCACTTCGTTGCATGGCACCATGCTTACCTACATTCACTTGTCGAGGAGTTTGGGATAATCTGTCCGCTTACCTGCATGTTTTATGGGAGGAAGGAGGAAATCAGATGGTTATTGTGGAAAATTAAAACAAAAGATTTGATTATGTGTAGGAAAATGCTCATGGTCCATTCCATTGATGGCGTTTAGCAGATGCTCCTATCCAGAGTAATGTACAGCATACTGACCCAGTGTAGCTTCGGGAGCAGCTTGGGGTTAGATGCCTTGCTCAAGGGCACTTCAGCATTTCCTGCTGGTCCAGGGAATCAAACTGACAACCCTTTGTTGCCAAAGCTGCTTCTCTAACCATTAGGCCATGGCTTCCGTCATTTTGCCGTGGTTGCTATAACTTTCTCGAAAATTAGATTGTCTTCAGTCTTATTTTGTTTATCTGTAAGTGGGTTTCCATTGCAGTTGTGCTTAAAATGGAAGCAATATGTGGTGAGGTGGATTTTTATTTATTTTTAAGGTCGACGAAATAGTGATTGGTCTTTTTTGTTTCCATTGAGTAATGTTGCGTGTTTTTTTCCTCTCATGATATTCATGCTAATTAAACATATCCAGTCTTTTAGATCTGTTGCCAAGTGTTGACATGGTGATTTTCATGTCGTGACCTTAAATGCGAAAAATGTTTCCATTTCAAGTTTGTGAAGTATTGCTTTGTCCAATCGTAATTTTTTTTTTCAGTATTTGAGGTGGATTCCCCCCCCCCCCCCCCCCCCCCCCCCCCCCCCACCCACACACACACACACACACACACACATGTATATTATTAGTGGCGACTGCTGGTTTTTAAAACAGGGGAAGCCCATTTTACGCATTCATCGTAAAACCTGTAGGCCGGATATCAAAGCATAGAAAGGTGTGCCCCATTAGCACAGTGAACTAGACAACCCTACCTAGTGGCAGAAAGTATTTTTGCTTGTACATTTCATGTTATAGTCTGGCTTGCCAGGCTAGTGCCTCATATCCTTAATCAAAAATATCAAACATCCAAAAATCACTGGCTATTCAACGAAGAGCCTTGAACATCATACCCTGATATGCAACACAGAGTCTTTAACACAACACCCAGCTGTGCAACACATCCTTGAACATCTTCTGCAACACAGTCTGGAAATTCATAACCAGGTAGGCTATGCAACACACAGAACCTTGAATATTATACCCAGGTATAACCTATAACACAGAGCCCACCATTCTCTTAACATTACTGAACAATATACACACTTCAGATTCATGAACATGAACACTATTTATACACACATTCTGCCCTCCGCTCCTTTTCCAGAAAATGGTCTGTGACCCTGTCATACCAGCTGGTTGTGCTTTCCAGAGACTTCACCAATTTCTGTTAGCAGCTAGCACTGCAGATCCCAATAAGGCTCAAGCTAGCCTACAAGCAGATTGAACTACAAATGAAATAAACGAGTGAATTCACGAATGATCAAACTGATAGAATGGATGAAAGTTAACAGAGCACGACGAGTAATATTTACATTTATTTACAGAGTAATGTACAGAGACATCAATGAGAAGAACCGTTTATACAAAAAGAAATTCGGACAGCACTTTGGCACACGACTACACTTTCTCGACATCCGCTAGGGACTGACTGATCATACTTCCGTGTTCCTCACCGAAGTACCGCCCTCCTCATGTCTTTCAAACACTACCTCCAATAATCCTTTATCAGCCCGGCTTCTTGTCCCTCCCACTGTCTCGTTTAGTCCCAGAGAAGCCCGGCTTCCCTGGAAGTGACGATTTTGTTGATTTTAACCAATAACAACTAGCCGAAATTGGCTGTTCAGAGCCCTCTCATAGACTGCAACGGATACCCGGCTGCCAGTCAGTGTTGCCAGATACTGCTGACGTTTTCCATCCCAAAATATATTCAAAACCCGCCAAAATGCACTTAAAACCGCCCAATCTGGCAACACTGCTGCCAGTCCATAGAGCTCATTGAAATAAGAAAGGTTACAGCCTGGCAGCAAAGGTGATTCTCGTAGCGAACTGCAAGTTCGTCAGACATCACTCAAATAAGTTACAGGATAGTTATGAACATAATACAATCTTGGGCATATATTATATTATGCAAGTTATTGTTTTAATGAGAATTCAACGTCGTAGACGCCGCAGTTTGGGGAGAGAATTTTAGGGGAAGCTCGGCTTCCCTTGTTGTCTCTGAGAAATCGCCCCTGATATATATAATTTTTTTTTTCCATTACTTGTGTTCTTTTAGTTTGCAATTTCAAATTGGGCATTAAGCAGGTTAATGGAAACCTGCCTTGTGCATGCGTACTTTAAATATTTCAGCATCTCTGTTGCTCTGTGATGCCCATATGCAGATTGTACACTTTTACACATAGCATGGACACCATAATGGACCTAATGTTCATGTAACCATTTGGCGAAATAACTAATCCTTCTGGTCAGCATCAGAGCTGGACTTGGATGTCCGTTTGAAGCTCTTGAACCCAAAGTCAAAGGTCAGCGCTTGGCTCGTTCCTGAGGAATGTGAGCATTGCAAAACTTGGCCCAGAAAGTGCGAAGAACATGCTGTCCTGTGTCGAGAGCAGTAGTAAATCTGACGGTGCTCAACAAATGGGGGCTGTTGCCCAGGAGGAGCAGGAGAAACATGCGCCTGAGCACCATCAAGAGTCAGAGGTCTTCCTCTATTTCATTAGACGTGCTGGTGTAAAAATTACAAAAATGTTAAGCTTGTGTTTGAGTATCTGGAGTATTGGGTTGTTCAAAAGGACAGTCGTGAAATTGGTATGTGGCAAATTAATGGCAAATTTAGTCTTATAATTCCAGCAGATATCATTTATAAAACTGTTTGTTTTAAAGGTCTCTGGCACCCAAGGTTCTGTCAACAGGGCTTTAAAAAAAATGCATACAACCCCGACTAAGACGAGGTGTCTGCTTGCCTGCCACTCATGTTGTTTAGCCGAGGCAGTGGTTTGCGAGTGTGTTTCAAGGATGTAGCTCTGAAAGAACTATTGAAGGAGTTTAAAAATGGCTAGATTCTAACCAAAACACCAACCTTTATTATTTATTGAGCTATATGCCTAGAGTTTTAGTTATTTATCATTTTTCTTATGTTCTGAGACATTAAAATACATTTTGAATTTTCTTAAAGTTTAAGAATTCCTACGTTTTTGATATCGGAATGGAACATGCCATTGTCGTTAAGCTATATGTTAGACTAGCATAGATGTAAAGGAAATGGCTAGCATAGATTTCATAAAGTGAGTTATCTTGTGATTGACTCAGGAACTCGAGTCATCAGGAGATGTATTCCCCGGCCCCCCCACATGAAACCCCACTCCAAATTTTCCTAAGTTGAATTGGTTGCCATGGAAATACGGAAAAAATAAAGACCGCAGAAATGTCAAAAGGCGCAACTCCAAGTCACTTAACAGAACTGTCAGGTTTCATGAAAAAATTCCTAATAGTTTGAGCTATGCTCCAGAAACACAAATGTTGACAGACAGACGGACAGAGCGATAGTTATATCCCCCTGCGTTATATGCCAGGGGGATAATACTCGCTCCAGAAAATCTTTTATATTGAGTGAATCATCTACTGCTAATTCTTCCTGGATAAGACGACATTGTAACTGACTGAATCAGAACAGCTTGTTCTTGGCATCTCCAAGAATAAACAGGAAGTGTTTGTTTCAGTTTGGAGACATAGGGTTAAATGCGATGAAGTTACTGTTCAGTCTGTAAAGATGTGATCTTCCACAGGCTGTTGCCTAATTTAGGGACAGGATCTGGATTGCAGGCCAAATCCCAAAATTCCACTGATGCTGTCTGCAGTGGCGTCATTAGAAGAATGTCAGTCGTTGATTTCAGGACGATAACTAATGTATTGTTAACTTCCTTTTCCGAGTGATTTTGCTAATTTCTGATGAATATTACAACACAACTGTTTATCTGCTTCTTATAAACACATCACTAAGATTTTTTTTCCCTTCCCCTCCCACTGACAGCTGTTTACACATGATATGCCTCCCTAGCAGAAGCCTCATTTAAACATTTCCTATTTGTCCACAGCCATGTGACTTAATCAAGTGGATACGCACGCAGCAGACTCATTAATTCTGATGTCTTCAGACAAGGTCTGCTCATTTCAAAGCACCTTCCATCAACAGGACCCCAAGGTCATCCAGGAGGTTAGCAGAGGTCACAATTTGAGACATGCACCTGTTTCTTGGGAGTCCTTGTTGCACAAATGACGACTTGCAGATGCACCATCAGAAGAAATTTAATACACAGGTGTCTGCAGACCTCCAGCCATGACCCAGGCTCAAGTTTCCGCTCGTCTTATTTCTGCGACACGAATCTGAGCTCTTTGAACGCATGGGTGCTGGTTTACAGGCTTAGGAGCTTAACAAAGTAGGATTCTACTCATGGAACACCTTTTTAGAACGTGTGTCTGTGTGCGCTTATAAAAGTTAGGTTGAAGGTAACATTGGTAAATTCCATTACATTACTGGCGTTTAGGAGACGCTCTTATCCACAGCATACCCAGAGCAGTTGGGGGTTAGATCCCTTGCTCAAGGGCACTTCAGCCATTCGTGCTGGTCCATGGAATCAAACCGGTGACCTCTTGGTCCCAAAGCTGCTTCTCTAACCATTAGGCTATGACTTCCACAACCATCAATTTGGTCCTTTTGGTGTTTTGTAAAAGATCCGTTGATCAGTTTTATGAATTTCATGACCTGTGTACACTGGATTTGAACTTTCTGTACCATGGCAATTAATATCCAGAAACAAACCATTTGAACTTGTCTACCAGGATGAGACATGCAGTTCTGGTCTGCTTGACTTGGTGCCAGCCAAATGGAACCTGGAAAAGCATTCCAGTATTTTACTTTCAGCTGAATTTAAGCCTACAATTCCGATTACAACATGCAACTTTTACTCCAATTGTTGTGCAGGTGTAGTTTGAAGATTCTTGGGGTGGTTAGAGTCCCATGGTTAGCTCAAAAACTCTTGGAAGTGGCTCAAACTAATTTTCCTGCTTCCTGATCTAGTGTCAAGTGTGTTCTAGCAAGTGTAAACTGTAAGCAGATCTGCACATTGAACTGTTAATGTGTGGCTGTTGACGGACTCCTATTCAAATTGTTGGCTGCAATGATATGATATTTGAGATTTGTGAAAATGTCGATGTAAGTAAAGTAGCTCACTCTATAAATGGAAGACCAACAAATTGGGTTGTGGCAGGAAGACGAGTTCCTGAACAGCATAAATTTTGTAAAACTACCACAACCACACAGACGAGGAAAAAAGCTGGGTTGCAGTTGCCAAAGGTCAGAAACAGGGTGTAATGTCTGTTTGTTTGGTTATTGCTGTCTCCAAGTAACAGAGAAGCACTTGTTGTTTTGTGCAAGTTTGGTCTAACAGCCAATTTATATGGGAGCAGTGTGTGATCCCTAATCATTAGTGCATAGTCCATGATTTTTCAGTTGCCATAGTCGATAATAATTGATCAGAAAGTATGTGATGTACAGTCTTCGTATTATCTGTTCAGATCTTAAATATTGCATTGTGTATCCAAAGTTTGAAAGCAAACGACTTGCTTACTCAACAGGAGATGGTTTGTCTTTGTATTCCACAAATGTTTGTGGACACCTGCCCATCAGATCCATATGTGCTTTTTAAATGTGCCATTGCAGATTTATTTCCCCCTTTGCTGTTATAATAACCTTAACACTTCTGAGAAGGCTTTCCACTAGATTTGTGGAGCATGGCTGTGTGGATTTGTCAATCAGCCACAAGAGCGTAAGTGAGGTGAGGCACTGATGTTGGGTCAGGAAGCCTGGGGTGAAATCAGAATTTCCAGTTCGTCCTAAAGGGGTTCAGTGGGTTGAGGTCAAGGCTGTGTGTGTAGGACATGAGTTCTTCCACTCCTAACCTGAGCAAACCATGTCTTCATGGAGCTTACTTTGCGCACATGGACATTGTCCTGCTGGAACAGGTTCGGGCCTCTTGGTCCTAGTGAAGGGAAATGATTAAATCTACAGCGTACTGTACATAGACATCCTATATAATTGTGTGCTTCCAACTTTGTGGCAACAGTTTAGAGAAGGACCACATATGGGTGTGGTAGTCAGGTTTCTACAAACCTTTGGTCGTATAGCGTATGTATAAAGTTCCCTGGTGCTAATAGTTGTCCTTGATTGGATTTCCTTAAGAAACTGAGATATTCTGAGTATATTACACTCCACTATCAGAGAAGCCTGTTCCTGTTCCCAGGATCGACTCCGGATCTACTGCAACGCTGACCAGGAAAAAGGAGTTACTGAAGATGAATGAATTGGTACAAGTGATTTTGTTATTCACTATCTGTATAAGCCAGACGTGTGTTCTGTATGTTAAACAATAACAATAGTACAGGCCTTGCCTTTCTTTTTAGTCATTTTATGATGTTTTTCCTGAGTTGTTACTGAAGACTTTTATCTAGCCAGGCTTTTGTGAACCATTTTTAAATTTACATTTCCTGCTGATACACAGTACTGTGCACAAGTCTTAGGAACCCCCCCCCCCCCCCTTTTTATTTTTTATAAATACAAACTGTTATAGGTGACACGGTGGTGTAGTGGTTAGTGCTGTCGCCTCACAGCAAGAAGGTCCGGGTTCGAGCCCCGTGGCCGGCGAGGGCCTTTCTGTGCGGAGTTTGCATGTTCTCCCCGTGCTCGCGTGGGTTTCCTCCGGGTGCTCCGGTTTCCCCCACAGTCCAAAGACATGCAGGTTAGGTTAACTGGTGACTCTAAATTGAGCGTAGGTGTGAATGTGAGTGTGAATGGTTGTCTGTGTCTATGTGTCAGCCCTGTGATGACCTGGCGACTTGTCCAGGGTGTACCCCGCCTTTCGCCCGTAGTCAGCTGGGATAGGCTCCAGCTTGCCTGCGACCCTGTAGAAGGATAAAGCAGCTAGAGATAATGAGATGAGACAAACTGTTATATATTTCTAATTTATGACTTCTACATTGAGTCAAAACATTACAAAAACATTTGAGTTCCAGATGTTCGTTTTCCAGCACAAAATTAAGTAAACATAACGGGGAAGTTTGTTTATATCTGAGTAGCACATTACATTAAAGAGCACTTTTCAGATTAAAAAAAGAAAATATAATGAAGGCTACTGGGTTTTGGTGCAAAATTTAAGAAGCAAGTGTGACAGTGTCCAGAAGAACTCTCTCACTTACCCCTTTTCCACCAAATCAGTTCCAGGGCTGGTTCGGGGCCAGTGCTGGTTCACAACTCATTCAACTTGCGAGCCAGCTGAGAACCAGTTTGCTTTTCCATAGCTCACGGTGCTAAGGGAAGCCCCGTCAGTTATGTCGTTTGTATACGTCAGTTACGTCGCTACGTTTTGCATAAACCTTGGCGTGAATATCGAAGCAAAAACAACACGGAAAAAGCAGCAACAACAACAATAATAATAGATGACTTAGCGTTTGTGCAGCTGCTGCTTCTTGTCGCTTGAAAATGGCGATATTTCGCGGTCTTGTTATTGTTGTTGGTCTTAACAACTCCGCCCCTCCACTCACGTAAGCGGTTCTTTCCTCTGGCCCAGCAGAGAGTTGGTGCTAGCCTGGAACTGGTTTTTCTGGCCCCAGAGCCAGTTCTTTGTCAGTGGAAACAGAAAACCCGGTTCCAAACTAAGCACTGGCCCCGAACCAGCCCTGGAACTGCTTTGGTGGGAAAGGGGCAACTGTGGCTGGTTCTGCAAGATGCTCAGTAAAACCTACAGCTCATTTCCTTATAAAACTGCACTCGTTGTACCCCTGTTCCTTGGAGGGTAATACTAATTTACCTCTGTCTGTCGACCCGTATCTCCATCTGTCTGAAATACCCTTTTTCTCAGCAATCACAAATCATAGCTACTTGGTACCAAACTTCAGCTTGGGGTTCTATACAGTGTATACTGTCTTCAGGTCTGTCGCACATCGACTTCCTGTTTACCAACTGAATGTATTTACGAAACACAGGGTGGATTTACAAAATTTTCATAACACGCACTCCTTCTCCCTCCAGTAGCAGTAGCTCACAGTTGATCTTGTTGTACCGGAATGCGCCCCCCCCCCCCCCCCCCCCCCCCCCAATTTTAAATTTTTTTTTTTAAGCAAAGGGTTGTCTCGCACAAAGTATTGTCTTTGTTTCATTTATTGTAGCTTACTGCTGTTTTTATTTAATTTTTTTTTAATGTTAACTTTTTAAGCCATTTTTGGTCTACAGCATTTCTTTGCATGTGCCAAAGACTTTTGTAGCGTGTGTGAATAAATGTTAATTGTGCAGCTCTAGCTTGGCTAAATGTCGCTACATGACCCACAGAACAGGATACTATTCAGTAAATACAAGGCAAACAAGTAAATGATGTTTGAATGATGCTTTTGTCAGTGCTGCCTGTGTGTTTGCCAATTAGCATGATTTGTGCTGCTGCTAATCCAGAAAGGTGACTGATGATTGGCAGGTACTGTAAAAGGTCATCGGTTTAGCGCCAGGCCAGCAGTGGGCCCCTGCCTCCTGTTTTCACACATGCATTGAGACAGTAACCTAAACGTGTTTCTTGCAATTGGGTACATCAATCCTTCCCCTTCCCACCAAATAATCTTCATACTGTTTTTTATTTTACACTTCCAGGAATACATATTGTTTTTGGTGCCGCTCTGCTCGTTTGGTGTGTTGTGAAGAGCTGAAACGGTGTACCACAGAGCTCACTCCTGGGTCCTGAGCAAAAAGGCACAGACAAGAGAATGATGCGCTGTCTGTTTAAGCCATTTTGGGCTTGGTGATAAATAGAGGTTAGAGGAGGTTCATGGCTCTTGAGGTCAGTCTGCGAATGTCAGTGATTTACTTATTCTGCAGTTCGAAAGAATGTCTCTGCCTTGCTTCCCATTTTCGGCACTCTGACACCTTTTTGATTTGAACTGAATTAAAGGAACGTTGATTTGTTGACTGCAGACTGCCTTTTTGCTGTATCCAGAACAGAAGCAAGAATTTGAAGGTGGGTGTTTTTCTATAACTGACTGACTGACTGTGTATGAGTGTACCGTGCAGGAGCTAAGAATACTGTCCAGATCCTTACCAGCTTCCAGCAATTCCTAAAATGCTGCCAGCCGTGCAGTTTAGATTGCTGTGTTATGGGTATTTGAAGTCATGGTGTCCAAGCCTACCATTAAGGAAAGGAGTTCTGTCTCTTGTTGTATTTTATTGGGTTTGATCACTGTAGATGTGTGGGTATTTACTAATTTATTTATTTATAAGATTACAATATAGAAAAGGGGGAAGAGTGGTATAAAACATTCACTGTTGTAAGGACCAGTCCATGGCGCTTTACCTGATTTTAAAGGTAGACTGCTTTTCAGATTTGTTAAGTGTAGGTCATTAAAAATAATTTTCCCCGACACCCAATTATTTTTTTGTTTACTGGACCGAAAGCTACTGGATTCGAATCACAGGCTTCCAGTTTTAGTGTGGGCGGGGTTTTTAATTAAAAAAAAAAAAAAATTTAAATAGAACAATTTAATGAATTCAGATTCACGTGGCCCTAAATATTCTCTTCCTGCTTCACCATGACCCAAAATACTACGTCATGCATCACGTGGTGGGCTTTCCCCGTTCGCGCAAGGCATTGTGGGATACAAATTTTAAATCAGAGAGAAAAACAGAAGACGTGTGTGCGCGAATGAAACATGAAAGACCAACTACAGTAACGGAAAGCGAGAAAAGACATTGTTGGTGAAGGAAAGGAAACACAGGACCAAACTAATAAACATCAGCAATCAGCTGTTCGTTTAGCGACAGAATGGTGGAACGGTCAGTGCACAGTCAAAGGTAAACCTGCGCATACATACACGGACTTCCTTTGACTGCGTAAAGCGAGCGATTTCATGCACATCGTTATTTGCTTTAATCCCCTCAAATTAAATAACTTCCTAGCCACAGAATCACCTGATGTTTTGAGATATTACAGAAAAAAAAACCATGTATCGCAATGACCATATTTCAGTGGGAACTACATTTCAGCAATTTTATGAAGTCGAAAGGCCATCTAGCTTCAACGTATGCCACCCTTCAACGATGTTACATTTGCATCTTTCAACGCAAATGTTTTGGTTTAATACTGAAAGGTTCCACAATGGTCCTCTGGTTGTGCTGGGATCAGATTGCACACATTCAGCCCAATTTTGATTTTTTTTTTTTCTTATCTAATTTGACAGCTCCTATGACGTGTTGTTGCTTGATGTTCCTTCTGTAGTCCTGATTGACCATTTCTTGACCCTCCTTCCTGAATACATGACTGACGATTGGTCAAGATCAACCTTGTAGTGTTGCCAGTCTCCTGACCAAGACGAGACAAGAATTTCTGGCACTCTGATTGCCGAATCCGACATGGTGACCATCATGAATGACGACAAAAATATCGTGTTGTCTGATCGTGGCATTAGGGTTCTTATCTTCCTGAAAAGGTTCTACTTGGAACCCTTTCCGAAAGGGAAACCCTCTGTCAAGGATGGCAAATGGAACCTTTTGTGTGGCTAATAGCCAGATTTTTGTGCCAGGTTATCAACATGACTCTGTGCCATCAAATGGAAGCTCAATATTGTGTACTGATCGCTCCTCGGATTCCTTGGGTACCGGTGATGGAGCATGGTTAAGTTTAGCGTCCATTTTTATATCATAGTATTGTACTTTCCCTGTTTTTGCCTTCTGCTTGTTTTGGTGCTGGTGGCTTCCCCGCCGTAAGAGTAAACTATAATCATCTCCAGTATAGCGCGAGTTCACCATGCTTGTTTGCAGATCTGTGACGAGCTCCATTGCGGTCGAGTGTGACCACTTCTGCTGTGGTCTCCCCACCTAGCGTCTTGGATAACATCATGGTGTCAAAGATGATTGCATCTGCCCTCTCTCATTTTCTTTCACTGGAAAGTGCATGCTATAATAATGATGGATCAAAACAAAACACACCCACGATGGGAGAAGATGGTTAGTGCCACACAAATAGATGGATCTGTGTGGAATGGAATTTCTCTCCGTATTACGGGTTTAGATTGGAAGCGGTGTTTTTCTTGCCTTATAAAATATTTATAGATCAGGTGAGTTATTTTTGCCAGCAGCTTACAATTTAAGATGCACCTTTTTCTGTTTGCTGAATTACTTGAGTTCCAAACAAGGCAGGAAGAGAAACCGGAATAATGGATGTGTCTCTAGAGATGATGAAGAATGCATTTAGCACAATTCTAGCACCATTTCCTATATTGTGGCCTTTTGGGAGACAAGGCCATGGTTGAAAGTTGGATAAAATAGCATTTCTTAAAGCTAGACGGCCTTTCAATTTCATAAAATCTGTGAAATTTAGGTCCCTCTGAGATTTGGTCATTATGATGTGTTTATTTCTGTAATATCTCACAAAATATCAGGCTATTCTGTGGCTGGGAAGTTATTTAATTTGAGGGGCTTCTCGAGCAAATAGTGTGCATGAAATCACTCGCTTCACACAGCCAAGCAGACCGAGGAAGTCCGTGTGCACATGCGCAGGTTTACCACCTTCTTCTTTTGGGTTTTACAGCAGCTGGCATCCACAGCGTTGCATTACTGCCATCTACAGGTTTACCTTGACTGTGAGCAGCTGATCACACCAAGGTGCTCGCTGAGGGCGATATTTATTTTAGTTTGGTCCTGCGTGTCTTTCTTCTCACTTTCTGTTACTGTAGTCAGTCTTAAACATTTCATTTGCTCACTCGTCCTCCATTTTTCTCTCTTCTTTCAAATTTGTATCCCACAATGCCTTGCGTGAACGGGGAAAGCCCACCACGTGATGCATGATGTAGTATCTTGAATTGGATCATGGTGAAGCAGGAAAAAAATAGTGGAGAATTTAGGACCACGTGGCTCTAAATTCATTATTTGTTCTGTTTTTTTAAAAAAACCTAATACAATTGGAAGTCTGTGATTCGAATTCGGCAGCTTTCGGTCCACTAAACAAAATAATTGGGTGTTGGGGAAAATCCTTTTTATGACCTACACATGGAAAATCTGAAAGGCAGTCTACCTTTAAAAGGTGTTGGGTTTGCGCCACACATGGCAATTTCCCATGATGGCCGAAAAGATCAATTTTTCGTCTCATCGGACCATGTGTTTTGGAGTCTGCCACATGCTGTTGGGCAAACTCTAAATGTGTTTTTTCTTAAGCAATGGCTTTTTCTGGCCACTCTTCCATAAAACCCCACTCCGTGGAGTGTACGGCTTAAAGTGGTCCTATGGACAGATACTCCCATCTCCGCTGTGGATCTTTGCAGCTCCTTCGGTGTTCTCTTTGGTGTCTGTTGCATCTCTGATTAACGCCTTCCTTACCCAGGCTGAGTTTTGGTGGGCGGGGCCTTCTCTTGTCAGGTTTGTAGTGGTGCCATATTCTTTCCATTTTGCTATAATGGATGTAATGGTGCTCAGTGGGATATTCAAAGTTTGGGACTTTTTTTTTTTTTTTTTTTTTTTTTTTTTTTAATAACCCAACCTTGATCTAGAACAGGTTGATTTTTATACAGAGAACATGTGACTGATCATGTGACACTTTGATTGCACACAGGTGGATCTTAATCAACTAATTATGTGCCTTATGAAGTGAATTGGTTCGACCAGCTCTTATTTAGGGGTTTCAAACAAAAGGGGGTGAATACCTGTGCACACTCCAGATTTCTGTATTTTTTCATCTTAATTATTGTCGCAATAAAACAACAGTTTGCATCTTAAGTGGTCGGCATGTTGTGTGTAAATCAAATGGTGCCAACCCTCCAAAAATCCATTTTAATTCCAGCTTGTAATGCGACAAAACAGGACAAACACCAAGGGGGATGAATACTTTTGCAAGACACTGTACCACTCAACGCCAGCCAGTATGATTTTTAAATAGGTCATGGTTACCTTATGGATGTAGTTTGAATGAAAAATACAAGTGGCGTATTTCCCAGTAAAACAATCTTGTCTATATAATATATTTATGTAATTCAAGTATCTGAGATTCATATTCAAATTTTTATTTTTTTTGGGTCAAGGCGGAATTCCTCATTTGTGGATGCAAATGGAAGAAGAAAGAAGAAACCTTGGTCACATGCACACTTCAAGCACAGTGAAATTCATCCTCTGCATTTAACCCATCTGAAGCAGTGAACACACACACACACACACACACACACACCCAGAGCAGTGGGCAGCCACACCAGAGCACCCAGGGAGCAGTCAGGGGTTCGGTACCTTGCTCAAGGGCACCTCAGCCCAAGGCCACCCCACGTCAACCTAACCGCATGTCTTTGGACTGTGGGGGAAACCGGAGCACCCGGAGGAAACCCACGCAGACACGGGGAAAACATGCAAACTCCACACAGAAAGGCCCTCGCTGACCGCTGGGTTCAAACCCAGAACCTTCTTGCTGTGAGACGACCGTGCTAACCACTACACCACCGTGCCGCCCTCTGGAAATTGGAAATTACAGTACATAATTGCAATACTTCTAGCAGTAAAGTTAATTGTCAAAATTGCTAACAAATGATATTTTTCACTTTCAACCTTGATTTACAACATTAGCTCAATCTGCCTTTGATCTAAAACCTACTGTTTCAGGAAGGCCAGAGGTTGCTTAAGACTTGCCAGCTGCTTTTCTCCTTGAGATGAGCCTTTTCCCCCTCCCTCTTTTTCATTTTCTCCATTATCCTGAGTTGCACTTTTGCAGTCTGTTCCGAGAGTCTGAAAAATTGTTTTTGGCAAAGTGTAAAAAAAAAAAAAAAAAAAGGTCCAGTAATTGGCAGGTGTAAAACCCAATTTCCCCATCATATTGCACAATGTTATAATTTGTGCTTAAAACATTCAACATGAGTAGCAGAGATGCTCACGCAGGGAGTCTTGAATTACTGACGGCACCCCTGTTTGTCTCCCCAGACCTCCGTTTTATCGTGATCAGGTAATTGCCTTGTGTCCCTTGAGGAGATGATGTGGCGACACCTTATCTGATTTCTGTCCGAATGCATGTGTAGTCAAATGCTGTGGACGTGACATCTCCAGAAGAGCTTTGTTTGATCAACTCCTCTGATTTGCATTGACATTTCCTGAATTCACAAACCTGGTATTTGCTTAGTCATACAAATTGTACAGAGCTGAGTCTGGATTTGAGCATGCATGCGTGGATGTGTCTGAGGAAAGACGCTGGACAGGAAAGGAGTTCCTCTGGGTGTTCCCTGATCCCCCAGCCCACTTCCGCTATTGAACTGGCCTGGGGAATGTGCTTGCTGAGGATTAGGGATGGTTATGGGAGGAGTAGGGGTTAGTGGGAAGTGCAAACTGTGAAAGGGTCACTTCCTTTCATCCTGCTCACTTCCCATACTGACTAATATACACATGCTGAGATCAGTATACAGAAGAGGATGGGATGGAGAGAGAAGGCACAAAAGCCTGAGAGGGAGGGAGGGACGGATAGAGAGGAGAAGAAGGAGGGAGTAATGTCAACAGCTCCAGTCCCTGAAATTCAGGCTCTGGCGCAGTAGCTCACAGAGAAGTGGCAGCTTAGGCTAGATCAGGAATATCATTTTGTTTTCAAGTACTTTCGATACTCCCTAGTTAGCAGAGGTGGATCCTGGCAAAAGGAAGGATCAAGTCAAGTAGGAACAATACTGTACTTTCAAAGGAACTTTTATAGGCTCTCCGTGGCACTGGGTATATTTATGAAGATTGCAAGATCATCTTCAGGGGTTGCTTTCTGAAACTGGTGAGTACACATTTCTGCAGTCTGATCACGCTGTTGATGTCCGTGGTTCGCTGTGGCTGTAAGATGATCCAGACTGGGCATAGGCTGTAGAACAGGATCCAGATGCATTTGCAGTATGCAGTGCTTTAAATAGAACGAATGCCACTGTTTAAAGTCTGGACTGCCAAAGAGAACTACTTCTCTTGAGCATTTGGAAAGCTTTCCCTTTGGACTTTTGCAAATATGAATATATAAACCTGTAGATGGACTACACTTGATCCTTCTCCTCCTTGTCCAGCACTGCTGCCAGGTCAGGGTCCATGTGGACCCTACTGATCCACAGATGGACTACGGTTGGCACACCTCTGTCTCAGTCCTGTTGTTACAAGTGGTTTGAATTAGAAATCTCATAAGGTTGCTATATCCTGTTGTAGGTTATAGAAGATACTCTTCCTTAGAGTGTCTAGATTTAATAAATATTCCATGGAGTATACTGAACTGAGCTCAACTGCATGGCAAAGACTGCGTTTGGGAATGATTTTGTCTGTAGCACTTGATTAACTGACATGGAAGCTGCTGATAACATTTGTGGGTCTCTGGGGCAGTGTGGGTCAGTCAGCGGTGGTCTGAATTAAAATTATGAAACATCACTATCTACAGTATCTAAATGGGAATTCTCGTTGGACCTGGGGGGAATTAAAGAATGCTAGGAATTGCATGGTGATGACTCTGGGAATAGGATTGTTTTTTTAAATAATGGTATGTACCATCAAATGCCAGACTGTGCTGTGGGAACCAGGGTAATTCAACTGATCTACATTCCCCCCCAGCCTCATAGTCTATCCTGACATCCTACCAAAAAAGCCCTAAAGTCAGGGTCCACACTCCACTAGCCTCTAATCCTCTCCCCAGTGGCCCTACCGGAGATCCTAAAGCATAAACTCGGGGTCAACACTCTACCGGCCTTGATCCTTTCCTTGACAACCCTACCAGACAGTCTGAAACCTAAACTCGGGTCTTAAACTTCACCCCTCCCTGACTTAGGGACACTATTGCACAGTCTAAAGGCTGGTTTTAAAACACTACTCGCCTCTGATGTTGTTCTTAAAAGCATAGTGTGTTGCAACAGACCAATCTAATTTTCATTGGACAGTGAAAACTCTGTAGTTAAGGCATTAGGCTACTGGGTTACTGATTTGGAATGTCTCAAATTCAGATCCCACCACCAATCTGCACCTTTTGGACCCTTGAGCAAGGCACCTTATCCTGAACTGCTCCGTTGTATCATGACTAGTTGAGGGTTAAGGGAGTAGTTGGTTAATTGACACATGGAAGCTGCTGATCACACTTGTTGGTCAGGGGTCTGTGGTAACGTTATGAATGGGGTATCATTATTCATTCAAATGGGCATTATAGAATGCCCGCCAGAACTGGAGAGGATCGAAGAATGCTAGGAATTGAATATTAATGGCCCTGGGAATGGTATTTTTTAAATGCCAGGCTGTGCTCTGGGGGACCAATCAAATTCATCTAATCTAAATTCCACTAGCCTCTAAAGCCCAAAGCTCAGGGTCTACACTCAATCAGCCTTGATCCTGTCCTCTCTGACCCTACCAGAGAGCCTGAAGTCTAAATCCAGGGCTTAAACTTCACCCCAATCTGACTTGGCAATATCATCACAGATCCTAAAGCTTACATTTAAACTCCCTTTAAATCATAAAGCCAGTCATGGCAGATCTACCTACCTGCCTTTGGGCATTCAGAGCTCAAACTGATACTTCTGACCCCCCTGCCCCCAAATTCACAGATCTTTGTTCACCATTTTTTCCCTTTATTTATTTGTTTTCCCCCTTCTGTTTCCAGTTAAGGGTACACTGTGTGCGTTTTGGCTGCCACTTCTCACTGGAGATTTTTACCCCCCCCCCCCCCCCCCCCCCCCCCCAATTTTTCTTTGTGAATTTTTTTTTTTTTTGTATGATTTGATGTTCTTTGTCTTGTTTGAATGTTTTGTCTGCCAGTTGTGGTGTAGCTCCGGACCCAGTTTTGGCGTCTGTTTCCTTCAGGCATTGGTTCACCATGGGTGATTTTCTTGTACTCCTTGCTATGGACTGCATTGAGCTCATTGCTCTTTTAACATCGGGGTTGTCCGGCGCTCTGTGTGGTGGTGTTCCGAGCGATGTTGCCTGGTGGCGTCGCGGTGGCTATTCAGGTGGTGTGGGACTTAGTTTCGTGCACCTTATGGTGGGACTGTAGGCAGCTACGCCATTGGAATTACATCCTGGCCCTTTTTTGGTGGACTTTTTTTTTTTTTTGTAATTGTAAAGTGACCTTGGGTGTGCGAAACATGCTATACAAGTTGAACTTTATCATACTGCATCTGTACATGTAGTGCATATTAAAAGCTGTGCTTATGTATCTGTGCATGGCAGTTTGGGAGATCTTGGTGTGCGCACACTAAGAACAATAAGCAAAGCCCAAAGTCGCATCACCAAGCTCTGACGTTTTTTTTTTGCATCTCTTATATTATGGATTTATTAACTACCATATGCTCACTAAGCACACAAGCTCCATCAGCACTCTTAATAAAGACCTGATGTTTTACGAGCCTTGCAGGTTATGGTGGTATTAGTCATTTATTAAAGCTATTTTATCAAGGCAGGTAATCGTTAATAGCCATTAGTGATCACCACGTACCATTATGTAAACACATTTCTACCATTTAGTAACCAATATTATTGATAAATAAAGGTAAATGCAGTCTAATTTCCTTGGATTTGCTGTATGCTTGGTTGACTATGGATAGAGTATTTATAGGCTACTGCTTGATGTGTATGGAGGTATACAGTTTGGTCACTCTAGTCATTAAATATATCACAGGAAATGCTTCAGGGTTGAAATACTCTGGTATTAATGCTGATGTCATGTGGAAGTCCCCAAACGAGTATGAAAAAAGGAACTCATTGTGCCACTGGAACAGATTTGAAGCTTCGAACGTATAAGCTTATCACTGTATCGTACAGTGCAGCCAGTTTGACAAAAGAGCTTTGCTGAAATGATTTTGAAAGCTCTCGGCTAGAGGTAGGCTACAAGGCATGCTGTAAATGCCTGATGTGCACATTCCAGCCATTATGTGCAACCCTGCAGATCTCTGTTCTTCAGCATTGCAGCTGTTGACCTTTCACCTTCTAGGAATATGACACGGCTTAGTAATCTATGATGCCAAAATGCCAAGGCCACCCTTTGCCTGGGATGTCTGACTAAGGCAAGTAGCGGAAATCCTTCATGACCAGCCTGAAGAGTGGGTTTGGATCAACCTGTCACCGCTCTGGGTGAACTGACATAACATATGCCTGGAAATACTAGAAAGAGGAGACGATGCGGTGCTATTGGCCTGAGACGCTTTGGAAAATTACAACAATTGAGCAGCTGCTGAGTCAATGATTTGGTTATTTTTAGTGAAAACATGGTCTTGGTTTTTGTTCAAGGTTGGGAGGTCGCTGAGAATTAAAGCTCCTAGTCAGTTTGGTTAAACACAAGTAGAGAATAGTAATATGGAGTGCATACTTTGGCAAACCACATGTCACTTCCAGCTAGCTGTATGACTGTGCTTTAACATTTTCACAGACCTTGAAATGTGTATCCAATTAGCACACAAACAAAGATTTCGTACCCCCATGTCCTAGATACTAGCAGATCCGGTTAAGAGTGATGTGAGCCATCAGGTTACACAAGAGCCTTGATGAAACATGGGAAGGCATTGTGTAGGGATTATGGAATACATACACACTTGTGTAAATAGCATATATTTCATGTTGGTCCCTCACTATTTGCAAGTTCTCACAGCAAAAGATGTATTTGCCAGTTTAAAAGTGGGTCAGGAGTACTAGATTTGTTTAAGACCCTATAATTTCACTCCCATCCCACAAACTTAACAGCATCTCTGATTGGATGTTTCTCATCTACCATGTACTCCATGGGCGTTTTTATATGACTTAAATCAGTATCTCTGACCGACCACTTATGTGAAGGGGTTAAATATGGGATTAGAGATTCTTAAGTCACGAAAACCTTTGCCCTTTCTGCTCATCTGGGAGCTTCAATCGAATTCTGTTTGGAGTAGAAACTCGGGAGGCATCCATCATGTTGGCTGTTCATTTAGAAAGCCTGGTCTTGTACAATACCCAAGCGTTCTTTGAGGCGTGGCTTTAGAGGAAACATTGAAGGGAGACACATTTGTTTGGATTTTCAAAACGGCTGTCTATAGCTAATGTCGATCAAAATCATTGACTTTACCTTTAAACAAGCATTTCAGCTAAAATGTATTCACCAAATGAAGTTCTTGTCATGTTATGCCAGAGCTAATAAAATCCTGCTTGGAAGACAAACTCCAGCTTCTGTAAACTAAGAAGGGGAAAACAAGTGATGTGAAACCAGTAGCTTTCAACCAGTCGGGAAAGAAAGGTTTCTCCTCTTTGCTGCCTCTTCATTCAGAACCCATGCATGTGGCGTGCCCTTTGTTTTTTGGTTGGAGGGAATTAAAGGAAGGGGTGGTTTTTGCTTGGAGTTTTAATTTACATCAATGGCATTTAGCAGATGGTCTTCTCAAGTGTGACCTACAACTTTGCTGCTGTACATACAACAGCAGCCTGGGGAGCAGTTGGGGGTTAGGTGCCTTGCTCAAGGTTACTTCAGCCATTCCTGCGTGTACGGGGAATCAAACCGGCCACCTTCTGATCCCAAAGCTGCTTCTCTAACCATCTGGCCATGACTTCCCCCATTTAAAGGTAACATGCCATACACCAAGTATTTTTATATTATTCCCCGATATGCTTTTGTAAAGTTTGCAAGTTTTTGGGGGGTGGGGGCCCACCTTGTGTGGCACTTTTTTTTTTTTTTTTTGATGGATGGAAGGAATTGCCGAAAGTGTGTTTATTTACACACACGTAGGCAAACCAATCCAAAACGCAATGTGAAAGCAGTGTGAGGAAACGGGCAAGGGTCAGGCAAGGCGCAAACAGAATAGCCAAGGCAAGAATGAAAGGCAGAATACGAATATACAAAACAGTCAAAACCAGAAGGGCAATACCGAGACCCAAGGTACGGCACGTATATTTCAAAGTCTGTGTTTTTTCAGAGTCCTCATAAGCACGAACTGTGATTGCACTCTGATCGGAACAGGTGCAAGGCAATTAGTCCTCATGAGCTTGAGTGTGGCGTGCATGTGAGTAGCAGTTCAAGGCAACCCACTGCACGCGTACGTGACGCAAAGTCGTTACAATAATGCGGGTATTGTGAACTTTCAGTTACTAAAAGTACAATACTAGAATCCGATCAGTTTGACTTGCTGAAAAAACTTTGTAATCCTGGACTGCTTTAATTTTAGGCACATTCTCCTGATCATGAATTTCTCCTTCCGAGTCACTTTCACAGTTCATTGACTGAGTTAAAGGATCACAAATGGAGGCATTACATTACATCACATTACAGGCATTTAACAGATGCTGTTATCCAGAGTGACGTGCGGCGCACAAGAAGTGCAACAGTCAGGTACAAGGAGTGCTGAACTTTGAGACAAGAAAGTCCTAGTGCCAAATTAATAAGTGACCGAATAATGCTTGGTGTAATATTCTGTTGAAGTAACAATCGGCAAACAGCCAAGGAAACAAACCAACCATATAAATGAGTTGACAAAGTACAACTAAATGGAGAAAAATAAAACCCCATTGGCTAACACCAAGTCCTCATGACCAGGCTGGACAATACACAGCCTTGGCAATGAATTCTTCATCGGTTATAGAAATGATGGAGGTTTCTGGTGTATCGTTGTTGATGTCCACCCACTGACTTGCTACGTTTTCTAAACCTTCACCATTCAGTGAATTCATGTGTTACAAATTGCAGATGTCAGCAGTCATTTTTGTCTTTTTCATTAGTCTTTTGATCGCAGTTCTCAATAAATGTTAATGATTGACACCTAAACGAGGCTTATTAAAGGTAGACTGACTGACTTTCAGGTTTTTCAGGTTTAGGTCATAAAAAGAATTTTCCCTGACATCCAATTATTTTTGTTTAGTGGACTGAAAGTTACTGAATTCGAATCACAGACATGCAATTTTATTAGGTTTTTATTTATTTTTAAAATGTTAATGAATTGAGGGCCACATGCTTCACCGTTATGCATCATGTGGTGGGCTTTCCCCATTTGCACAAGGTATTATGGGATACAAATTTGAAACAGGAGAGAGAAATGGAGGCCCCGAGTGTGTGAATGAAACGTGAAAGACTGACTACAGTAATGGAAAGTGAGAAGAAAAGACGTTATGTTTATATGAAGGAAAGGAAACGCAGGACCAAACTAATAAATATCGGCGGTCAGCGAGCACCTCGGTGTGATCAGCTGTTCATTTAGCGACAGAATGATGGAACTGTCAGTGCACGCTTAAAGGTAAACCTGTAGATGGCAGTAATGCAACACTGGATGCCAGCTCCTGTAAAACTTAAAACAACGACAACGCCGATAGGTAAACTTGAGCATGCACACACCGGGGGTGGCGTAGTGGTTAGCACTGTCGCCTCACAGCAAGAAGGTTCTGGGTTCGAGCCCCATGGCTGGCGAGGGCCTTTCTGTGTGGAGTTTGCATGTTCTCCCCGTGTCCGCGTGGGTTTCCTCCGGGTGTTCCGGTTTCCCCCACAGTCCAAAGACATGCAGGTTAGGTTAACTGGTGACTCTAAATTGAGCGTAGGTGTGAATGTGAGTGTGAATGGTTGTCTGTGTCTATGTGTCAGCCCTGTGATGACCTGGCGACTTGTCCAGGGTGTACCCCGCCTTTCACCCGTAGTCAGCTGGGATAGGCTCCAGCTTGCCTGCGACCCTGTAGAACAGGATAAAGCGGCTAGAGATAATGAGATGAGATGCGCACACCGGACTTCCTTTGTCTGCTCAACTGTGCGAAGCGAGCAATTTTTCATACATGTTATTTGCGAGGGAATCCCCTCAAATTAAACAACTTCCCGGCCACAGTTAGTGGTTGTTGTGAAATACGTACATCACAATGACCAAATTTCCGAAGTGCCGCTTTTCCACTACCAACGTGGCTGGGTTGGGCTGTGCCGTGCGGTGCTGAGTTGGGCTGAGTCGAGCTGAGTGGGGCTGTTGGAGTTGCATTTCGACTACAACCGTGCTGAACCGTGCTGGCTGGAAGTGGGTGGACACATTGGGTGGAGTTAGCGAAAGTGGGTGGACGTCACATGATGTCGTTAGGTGGCGCAAACGGTGACATCAGTGACCTTTTAAGCGGTAGTCTCACGACCCGGACAGTAAACAATAAACATGGAGGACATGGAGTCGTTAGTGTTGCTGGTCTTGGTGCTGTGGCTTGTTGTCACCGACAACGCCAACAGATACTGGCAAGAGCGTATAGATGAGGCGAGGCGCATAAGGCTTCATAATTCTTCTTCTTCCGGGTTTACGGTGTTTACAGATCCCAGCGTGCTCGCGAGGCGTGTGTGGGCATGTGAGGACACTCCTCCTCACCAATCAGTGCACAGGGGAGTGTCTCCTCACGCCCCTAGCCCCACTCGGCTCGGTTTGGCTCGCTTCAGCCCCACTCCAAAACCGTGCGAGTTGTGGGTGCTGAGTAGGGCTGAAGCGAGCCGAGTCATGCTGCTCTGAGGTAGTCGAAACGCGAGCCGTGTCGGGCTGAAGCGAGCTGAAAAAGGGTAGTGGAAAAGGGCCATAAATTTCACCGGTTTTATGAAAAGGTTGTCTACTTTTAAGCCTTTGTCTGATGGCATTAACACATATATATTGTTAACTTGACTGCGGACTTGATTTACTTATTGTTTGTGGAGGGAAGACTCCAACTGTGTCACTAAAGGCAGGGGACACAAACTTGGTTCGTTATATGCGAAAGTTAGTAGTAAGAGTTCGTTATTGCGGGGTTGCAGTGTATCTTCAAAATTGCTGACTACACCTTTTAAGCAAAAAGGGTGGGTTTTTGGGTTGGGGTTCCCCCCCCTCTCCTTCTCCCAGAAAGTTTCTTGTACAGCTGTAGTAAATTTCAGCTATTTTTAGGAGGTTGATCCATTCTGTGTATAAAGTTTGAGTCGCTTTTTAAGATTATGCCTTGATAAACATCACCATATATTTGATTTGCTTTTATTGCAAGGAGTCCTGTTAAAGCGAATCAGAGGAACGCACTTAGGGAGATCTCCCCCCCCCCCAACATTCTGGATTGCATGCAGGCTGAAATTGGGTTCTGGGCTCCACAGCAGATGTGGACATGGATTTAATTTTTAGTAGACAATGAGCGAATGAAATGGCTTTTACTGATATGCTTTGTGAATCCCCACTTTCCCTAGATTTAACTGAAATATTTACGCTCCCAGAGAGGGGGAAAAAAAAAAACATTTAATGTAGCCCACAAGCCGTCTAAGCTGTTTGTTAGGAATGAAGCCTCGAGCGAGCAGACGAAATGTGGCAAGATGATGTGGGACATAAAGCCTCTGATATGCAGATAGCGCGTTTGCCACAGACATGTAAAATGGATCTCTGATGCGCTATTAGATGAAGTAATTCACTTGGCTCCTGTGCGTATGGCTTCAAAATAGGAGTTCTTATGTAGCAAAATTTCCGCAGACTAAATCCTGACCTGCCTCCCTTCGCTAAAGTGTTGGCTGATTTCAGAACACCTTTTGGCGCAGGGTTTCATGGTGAAAAATCTGAATGTTCTCCTAGTAGAGGCTTCTCTTTTTCAGGCCAGATCTTATCTGATGAAGAGGAAATCATTTCGAGGGGTTGGAGGGGGTGAGTAGACAGACGGGGGAGGGGGGGGAGGATGGCTGGGTTTGCCATTCCTAACAATTTTGCTCATCGTCTTTAGTGCACGTAGGCATAGTTGACCACAGACAACCTCAGTAGGGTGTGTGTGCAAAATTACACAAGGGGTTTTCAGATTGGAGAATGCATGTTTAGATTTTAGGATACCAACTGCCCAGTTGTTTCATGGACTTGTACATGTTTGTCCTGTCTGTCGAGAGTCGAAGGCCTTTTTGGAACTGGCATCTCCGAATGCCTTTGTGTGTTTTTTGTATCATCCCACATGAGCATTCCCATGTTACACAAGCCTACACTCGGTGCTAAAACAAACAGAGCTTGCTTTCAAACGAGCGCAATGGTGGAATGTGTCCCCTGCAAATGCACCATGAAATTATGCTCGGCTCTCTATTACACGGTTAGTGATGGCCATTTATCAATTCAAACTGTAACTCTGCTCTCGTTCTTGTCTTTGAAGGGGAAATGCAGTAACGAGTTAGGAATGTGGGGTTGGGGAGGGAAGGTGGATGGGAGAAATTGACGAGGCAATCCAGTGGGCCATTACGTCAACGCACTTATTTATTATCTTTGTTTCTATATCGGGACTAGGTGTACGAGTGTGTATGTTTGAGACAGCATACGTGTGTTTTGTGTTCATCCTGTCCAATCTCTGTTGCAATTTGGTAGTTCACTAGAAAGCGATCACTTTTTATACCACAGTGCTGCAGAGTTCTTGAATCTCATTGGTCAGAATGAGTTGATAAATTTTCACTCACTTTACAATAAGTTTAGAGACTTGTATAGCCGACACCGACTCCACAGATTAAAGTATAATTAATGAATTTAAAAAAACCCACCATTTCGTATAATTGTAATATCTAAAGTCTGTCCCGTGCCATGCCTTGGTCTTCCCAGACAGTCTCCCATCCCAGTACTAACCAGGCATGTTGGGCGGCGCCAATCTGTTTCCATAGCCCTTAGCCTCTCGCCTGTTGAGGTATTTCACCTGACGTCACAGGGTCACGTGACGCCCCGGTGTCCGCCCTTTTGGACGGCAAGCTAGCTAATGTCAACAACAGTAGCTAGTATGTTACTGTAGCAATGTTTACGTTCAGTCATTTGGATGACTGTTAAAACCTTTCAGTCTCAAGTTTTTCCTTTACTGGATTTACTAGTTTACTGAGCCAGCCAGCCCCGGAGCGCTAGCTAGCTAGCCGGCCAGCCAGCCCCGGAGCGCTAGCTAGCTAGCCGGCCAGCCAGCCCCGGAGCGCTAGCTAGCTAGCCCGCCAGCCCCGGAGTGCGCTCAGTAAACTAGTAAATACAGTAAAGGAAAAACTTATAACGGGCCATGTCTCAACAGACTAAGAAGTTATTTCAATGACATTTAATAACATTTTGTTTATCCTGAGGACCGAAAGTAAATGAAAATGTGAACAAACCTTAGCTGTCAGTGAATAATCCTGGTGGAAGCAGGTAAACGTCGTTCTCTAAGCCTGCTAACCTCAATTTTTGCAAATACCTCTCCCTCTGCTCGCCCTGTAAATGCCCTACGTCGCTGGATAGTGAAGGTGTTTTCTGCATCTCGCTCCTTTTTCTTTTATGTTTTTCGTTTGTCGCCTTCCTCGCATTCAAACTGATTCGAGCCGTGCCGTCCAAAATGGCAGCATCACATGACTTGGTCACGTGAGTGAAATACCTCAATTGAGGTATTTCACCTGACGTCACAGGGTCACGTGACGCCCCGGTGTCCGCCATTTTGGACGGCAAGCTACATACTAACGCTGCAGACAGAGAGGGAGAACCAGCTTGGAAAAAAACGTGTTACAGACACCTAGAATAGATTAATTTGTCAGTAAGCACTCTATAAATAACCATGGTGTTTGCTTGTTGTGCTGTGGGCTGCCACAACAGACAGGGACAGCGTGCAGGACGCTCCTTTTACCGGTTTCCTACTGACCCAGACAAGAGGGCCAAATGGATTGCAGCTGTGAAGAGACAGGATTGGGAGCCAACAGAGTACTCCAGACTTTGCAGTGATCATTTAATTTCAGGTTAGTTTATCAGTTAACGCAATTTTGATAAAATATATAGCAAAAAGTGAATGGGTCAGTGTTTGTTAACCCATCTGAGCAGTGAAACAAGGCAGTGTTAATTTGTCTAGGGTTGCATGCAGCAGACATTTTGTTCTCCTGTTTGTCATGTATTATTTTCCTTTTGATGAATAAAGTTTATAAATACTACTTGTATCATGTCATAGCCGGAGCTCGCTGGCGTGCCGGGGAAGCTCGCTGGCGAGCTCGCTGGCGCGCCGGGGGAGCGAGCTCGCTGGCGCGCTCCGGCTATGACATGATACAAGTAGTATTTATAAACTTTATTCATCAAAAGGAAAATAATATTCTATTCTAATCGCCCAAACCTGTGTATGGCGATGGGTCAGTGAACAATCCTGGTGGAAGCAGGTAAACGTCGTTCTCTAAGCCTGCTAACCTCAATTTTTGCAAATACCTCTCCCTCTGCTCACCCTGTAAATGCCCTACGTCGCTGGATAGTGAAGGTGTTTTCTGCATCTCGCTCCTTTTTTCTTTTGTTTTTCGTTTGTCGCCTTCCTCGCATTCAAACTGATTCGAGCCGTGCCGTCCAAAATGGCAGCCTCACATGACTTGGTCACGTGGGTGAAATACCTCAATACAGCTGGGGTTACAGTGGGGGGCTAATCCTGTGTTAACTGCAAGAGTTTGACTCCGCGCTCACATCTGTATTGCAGCGTGCCTCACCAGACAGCAGTAGGTACCGTTTTTATGATGGTCTTTGGTACGACCCGACCACAAGTAGAACTTGTGATCTCCTGATCGACAGGTGGACACGTTAACTTCCAGGCCAGCTCGCAGTGTAATTATAATAATATAATGAAAATGGAGGGAGAAGGGAAGTCCAGTTGTTAATATGAAACTTTGTGGTTGGAGATGTTTATGGAAGGAGTCTCCAGTGTCTGTGCTTTTGTAAGAGTAAACAAGTTTCTCACTAAGGGAGAGTCTTCAGAATAGAGGATGTTTCTCTGTAATAGGACAAGCTGCAGGGTTTTTGTGTTTATCTATAGAAAACCTTTTATTTATGACATGCACACTGGAGCACTGCGAAATTCCTTCTCTGCATTTAACCCATCTGAAACTGTGGAAAAAAAAACATTCGCACGCGCACACAAGTGAGCAATGAGCACACGCATACCCAGAGCAGTGGGCAGCTATGCTACAGCACCCAGGGAGCAGTTGAGGGTTCGGTGCTTTGCTCAAGAGCACTTCAGCCATGATGCAGAGGGACAGGAAAGTGCTGTTCACTCACTCAACTCCCTTCACGGTTTTCCTGCTGGTACCGAGAATCGAACCGGTGACACTTTGGGCCCAAGGTTGCTTCTCTAAGCCCGGTTACAGCTGTGTTATTGGAAGCAAAAACAGGAATTGCCTTGTTCTATGGGTGTTCTGGAACATTTTGACACTAAATGAGTTAAAGGGGAACTGAAGTCATTTTTAAACTTGCTTAATTTCTTCATTCACGTGTTGTTATTCAGTTACGTTTTTGGTTTTAGTAACCTTGTATCGTGACTCGTATCGGCAACTAATTGCAATTAAATATTATACTTATCGGCCTGTCCGGTTTTTAGCCGTGTTGAATTTAGTTTGTTTGGTCCACGGCAGGCGTCGCTTATCCGCGCGATCTTCACGAGACTTGTGCGAGGCTTCAAAACATGAAGTGTCAGCCAGGTGTCGGTGGCACCATTTTGAAAACTGTTTTCCAAACGAAGTATTGCACAAAAATGAGTTTAAATGACGATTACTGCTGACGTTTTTTTTTTTTTTTCAAACTTTCCTGATTGCTATCAAAACAAACACAACTTCCGGCTTGGTTACATCAGCATTTGAAAGAGGGCGCACGCGTCTTTTGACAACGTTGGCAGATGTTGGTCACTTTGATTTCCGCTGTACGTTTTACTTCCGTCCTACAATGTCTCGCACAGGTCTCAACGAATCTCGTTTACGGCCATTGCTTTGACATATGGACTGATATATTACAGAGCATATTTCAAACACTCATAACTTGCTGTAGCAGCGACAAAATAGCGATCAAAAATGCATTCCGATATTTTAATATAATGAGAGAATTTTGATGATAAATTTGCCTTCAGTTCTCCTTTAAAACTGCGACCTGGTGTTCATTAATAAAGTGGAAAAAATGGCTTTTGGTGGCAAATTGCAGCGGTATAAGAATAAGAAGGGCAGCACGGTGGTGTAGTGGTTAACGCTGTCGCCTCACAGCAAGAAGGTCCGGGTTCGAGCCCCGGGGCCGGCGAGGGCCTTTCTGTGCGGAGTTTGCATGTTCTCCCCATGTCCGCGTGGGTTTCCTCCGGGTGCTCCGGTTTCCCCCACAGTCCAAAGACATGCAGGTTAGGTTAACCGGTGACTCTAAATTGAGCGTAGGTGTGAATGTGAGTGTGAATGGTTGTCTGTGTCAGCCCTGTGATGACCTGGCGACTTGTCCAGGGTGTACCCCGCCTTTCGCCCGTAGTCAGCTGGGATAGGCTCCAGCTCGCCTGCGACCCTGTAGAACAGGATAAAGCGGCTACAGATAATGAGATGAGATAAGAATAAGAACAAAACACTGTGGGACTTTTTTTGGGGGGGGGGCTGAGGGGATGGGGGTTAGAGTAACTCTTCTTTGTTTCAGGCTGCATTATATATTTATAGATCTGAATTTAATTTAATATCCCGAATGAGCAAGCCAGAGGTGATGGTGGCAAGGAAAAACTCTCTTAGCTTGGTGATGGTGCGATTGGAAATAATTTCCCTTCAATAACTGCATACTATATATTCAAAAAAGTGCACTTGTGTAACGTGGACCTTATGACCTTCTGAACATCTGATGAGAATGAGTGAGTAATTTCTGAATTCGTTATAGTTTTATGTTGAAGTTATCAATTGGTCAATGATGGAGACTTGCATGCAAAACTGTTTGTCGTTACTGCAGTCCTAAGGGTATCCAAGGAAAAAAACATACATCCACAGCCATGTTTATATCACCATCACCCTTTCATTGATTGATTTTTCATTTAGTATAAATACACAGGGGGCGGCACGGTGGTGTAGTGGTTAGCGCTGTCGCCTCACAGCAAGAAGGTCCTGGGTTCGAACCCCGGGTCCGGCGAGGGCCTTTCTGTGTGGAGTTTGCATGTTCTCCCCGTGTCCGCGTGGGTTTCCTCCGGGTGCTCCGGTTTCCCCCACAGTCCAAAGACATGCAGGTTAGGTTAACTGATGACTCTAAATTGACCGTAGGTGTGAATGTGAGTGTGAATGGTTGTCTGTGTCTATGTGTCAGCCCTGTGATGACCTGGCGACTTGTCCAGGGTGTACCCCGCCTTTCGCCCGTAGTCAGCTGGGATAGGCTCCAGCTTGCCTGCGACCCTGTAGAAGGATAAAGCGGCTAGAGATAATGAGATGAGATGAGATAAATACACAGGTGATTTTTATAGGAAATCATGCGTGCTGATTGGTTGAGAAATTCAGACTGTCTCTTTATAATCGCCTCGAGTGACTAGGCAAAATGGTGGCCAATTGCTTCGTCACCTTAAAGTGAGGAATTACAAATGGTGAAAGAAAATGCTGTTCCTAAAAGCACTAAAGATGCTATGAAGTTTGGTCTAAAACTATTCAAAGGTAAGGTGGAATTGTGACTTATCGATTTCAAAACAAAGTATTTTATGTGACTGTGTATATAACGCTACGTTCACACTGCAAGGCTTAATGCTCAATTCCGATTTTTTTTGTGAAATCCGATTTTTTTGTGAGGTCGTTCACATTAACAAATATATGCGACTTGTATGTGATCCTCAGTATGAACGAAAAGCGACCTAAAAGTGTTCCGCATGCGCATTGCAGGATACGACGACGTCACACGCAGTGAGCATGGCCAGTGTTTACGGAAGTAAAACCGCCCGGTTGCGGTATGACCCATCCAATCTAGCTTGAATAGCTGCATCCCCCCAAGTGGAAATCAGCTCCCTAACCTCTGCGTCCTTCCATTGAGAAGATTCAGAACCTTCACAGCCCGAAGCGTCCCTCGCATTGATGTCGTGCGCAGGGGCGCAGATACGTTTTTTGAACTGGGGGGGACAAAAAACTGGGGGGGACAAAGCTGCCAGCAAACCAACCCCAACCCCGATATGCCTGTCAAACTTGTGGGTTACCATAGCAACCAAGCTCGAGCTCGCAACCTGTGCAGTCTGCGCAGCTCAACCAACCAAATATCAGTCTTTGTTTTGTTTTATGTGAGTTGTTGCAACTATGTATACACTGCTGTGCACCTCAATAAACCGAATGGTAATTAGTCTTTTGATTTTTCCGTGAGGTTTGCCTTATGCAAAGAAAGACAGCATAGACGTTTTTTCCTCCCTATAAGTGGGGGGGACCGAACGAAGTGAATTTAAATCTGGGTGGGACGAGTCCCACCCTCTATCTGCGCCCGTGATTATGCGCCATGTTGTTGTAATTTTTTTTGAGAGACCCGCCGCCTACTTCAGCGCAGAATAGTGACGTTTGTGGCTTGTTGATGACGTGTAAGTCGGATGAATGCGACCTGGCGGTTCAGACTGAAGTCGCATATGAAAAGAGCGGATAGGAATCGGAATTAGGACCATATATCCAAACGGCCTGGGTCGGATTTGAAAAAATCGGATCTGTGTCGTTCATATTGTCAATAAAAGATCGGATACAGGTCACATATGGGCGAAAAAATCGGATTTGAGTCACTTCAGCCTGCAGTGTGAACGTAGCCTAAGTGACACAAGGGTCATTCCATGTCAATTCACACACCCTCCCCAGTGACACCTCTTCAATTTGCCTGATATTTATTTTATTAGTGCCTTATGATGTCAAAAAAAAGAATCCAAAATTTTAGCTTCCTAGCTGGAACGGTTTTTGAATTTTGGCTCTTCAAAGTTTGGGTGCCACGCCTACTTTTAGGGTCCGGGAATTGCGCACTTAATTTGCGAAAATTAAAAATAGAAAAAGAAAATAAAAATAAGGCAAATTGAAGGTGTCACTGGGGAGGTTTTGGGCATTTGTGTGAATTGACATGGAATGACCCACAAGTCTGTGCTGCACAGTTATCACGTTTTGCATACTTAAATAATCACCTGTGTATTTATACTAAAACAATTATTCACCTCAGGCTCTGTGAATATGGGTGAATAATCACCTTGACTTCTTTGTCTGTTATGATTCACCGATATTCACTTTGCCTTCAGTAAATAACTGTTAAATAACACACGCCATAGTGTTTTTAATTCCTTACTTATTTACTCGCAATTATTTTAATAACTATATTAAAGATTTCAGTGTTCTGCAGAGGCATTTTGTTTGTCCAGGCTGTTCTTTTAATATGCTTCAGGGTTTTTCTCTCAGAGTTAAGCAAATTTTATATCTTCTCCACTATTTATCATTTTAGCATTCTCATTTAAATTTGGCTCACACGTGGCCATGAATGCCAACATTCAAAGCCGTCGTGTTGTTACTGTTGTGCAGTGAGTGGGACCCCAGACTGGGAGCTGTGGGTGGGCTGGAGATGAATCCTGATGAAGGAAGATAAAGCGTGTTTTTGAGACCTGTAGACAGCGCTCGAAACTAACGGTGTCCCGGGGACCATAAAAAAATGTCATCGGGACACAAAATTATCATATCTGGGACAATCCCGGGACAATGGGAAAAAAATAGATCTAGAAAAGTTCTACATTAAAGGTGCAGTACGAGATTTTGGAATAACGGTTCCCGCAAGCATGGCCGTAACTACCATTGAGGACACCGAGGTCATGTCCTCTGTATTTTTTCAGAAATTTAAAATTGGTCTACGCTGAATTCGAGCAGTGATCAATGTAAAACGCAGCGTCCACATCCACATGTCATCTGCATTTCCCCCCAATAAAATTCACATTTGTCTAATGTCATCTGAAATCTCTATCTCTATCGTTGCCGTGTCTAACGCAGCGTCACGCGACGTAGCCTATACTCGTGTCGGCCGGGGAAGTTGGGTTTTGGATAAAACGGGCAGGGTGTAGTCTACGCTCTATCACATATGCCTACCTAACCTAACGTAGGCTAATAGTCACATCGCATTATAGAGCTTTACCTGAGCGCAAAATGAAAACGTTGCAACAGACAGCCAACAGGAGGAGGGAAGGTGAGAAAATATTGTCAGTGCAGTGGCAGACCGTTCAGCGGTGTCATGCCAACTTTCCAAGGGGAAACGTTTCATTGTCATTGCCTATTACATTTTAGTTAGCATTTCGAGAAACATTCAAAACTACGTTGTCACAGGCAGCCCTGTGCAGGGCTGAGTAAACGGGCTTGTTTGTTTGTTCTCTCATAACTCTCTCTCTCTCACACACACACACACACACACACACACACACACACACACACACACACTCACTCTCTAATGCCGCTTTTCCACTACCAACGCGGCTGAGTCGGGCTGAGCCGTGCCGTGCTGAGTCGAGCTGAGTGGGGCTGTTGGAGTTGCATTTCGACTACAACCGCGCTGAACCGTGCTGGCTGGAAGTGGGTGGACACATTGGGTGGAGTTAGCGAAAGTGGGTGGACGTCACGTGATGTCGTTAGGCGGCGCAAACAGTGACATCAGTGACCTTTTAAGCGGTAGTCTCACGACCCGGATAGTAAACAATAAACATTGAGGACATGGAGTCGTTAGTGTTGCTGGTCTTGGTGCTGTGGCTTGTTGTCACCGACAACGCCAACAGATACTGGCAAGAGCGAATAGATGAGGCGAGGCGCATAAGGCTTCAGAAATTCTCGTAATTCGTAATTCTCCTTCTTCCGGGTTTACGGTGTTTACAGATCCCAGCGTGCTCGCGGGGCGTGTGTGGGCATGTGAGGACTCTCCTCCTCACCAGTCAGTGCACAGGGGAGTGTCTGCTCACACCCCCAGCCTCACTCGGCACGGTTTGGCTTGCTTCAGCCCCACTCCAAAACCGTGCGAGTTTTGGGGGCTAAGCAGGGCTGAAGCGAGCTGAGTCGTGCTGTTCTTAGATAGTCGAAACGCGAGCCGTGTCGGGCTGAAGTGAGCTGAAAAAGGGTAGTGGAAAAGGGCCATGAACGAGTCTTCACACAGAACTAATAGCCCTACATTCTAATGTAATTTAAGGGTAATGAAATGTAAATAATGCCAATACTTCAGGTAGCTGAGCGGTCCGTGTATCATCCGATCATTCAAGTATTCTATTCAATCTGGAAAATGAAAAAAAAAAAAAAAAAAACCTCAATATTTCGTTTTCCTGTTTTTCTGTATGACCAAAAACTGTGGGATTGGTGTTTGTTTTCCTTTTTTCAACTCAAAACAGAACAAATAATAAACAGGGAAACCAAAATGAAATAATAACTCTAATTTACGATTATTGATTTTCTCTATTCCCCACGCTACATTAGCCTTCCCATGATCCTCAGCGACAGTCCATCATCATCTCTGCGTCTATGAAACAGAAAAATTGCATGTGCATGTATATATCAAGTAATTTATTCATACATCCTATTCATTTAATATATTAAGCTGTTAATGTTAAGCTGATGATCTCTATTATTATTATTATTATCTCAATATAATAGTAATAATAATAATGATGATAACATGGCATTCATTTTGTCACTTTCAACATATTGTGTCAGACCAACTTTGCTTTTTATTAGAGGACATGCTTAGCATTTTACGATGACTCATGTCAGGAGGAAAATATGAGGAGGAGTAACAAGTCACTGGCACTCCAACTTACGAGATTCTCCGCTTCTTTTGCTGGACAGCTTGAAAGTCGGACTCGGGAACAGCCATGATCTTCCTAGAGTTTTGCTTCCAGTAAAAGGAGCCTGAATGAGCGCAAAAAATGATAATGTATGAATAAGAACTAATTCTTGAGACTGACATGAATACAAATGAATTTAGTTTTATCTAAAATGAAAGTTAAGTTGCTCGTATAATCGTAAATTAGTTATTTCGTTTTGGTTTCCCTGTTTATTATTTGTTCTGTTTTGAGTTGGAAAAAGGAAAACAAACACCAATCCCTCATTTTTTGGTCATACAGAAAAACAGGAAAACGAAATATTGAGTTTTGTTTTTTCGTTTGTATGGTGACCTCTGATGGTGGCATGGTCGGGCTTGTTCTACGAACGTGGTCATCAGACAAAATGGGATTCACCTTGCTCCTGGACCAAGCGTCTGATTTTTGCCTCATACGTTACTGATTTTCAGGTAAAGCAGCTCAGTTGGGAGAGCATTGGAACGCTATAGAGATCTTGCATGTGACGTCATAGCCGATCCAGATTGTGACAGACGCCATCGTGTCGGACAGACGCCATATTCCGCCTTCTACTTCTGGTTCTACTTCTGCTTTTACTTCTACCTTTTCTTCTGGAAAACCCTACTATATACAATTCTACTACAACAGCTGTGGCTACAAGCTCTCCCTACCTGTGCACGTTTATGTTTGTGTGTATTTTTGCGTGTTGTTCTTCTGTACCGGACTTCAATATCCACTACAACCGTATGGACTTACTGGACATTGGTTTCCAGCAGAAAATGACGGTTTGTAGCGATTTCCATCGCATGCACAACATTCCGGACGAGGAAAAAAAAAAAAAAACACATTCCGGACGAGACCAGATTGCGAGACCAGCGGGGTCTCCGTGGATTGTTATCGGAAGCAAAGCGAAGGAGGCGGCGCCGGGAGCGGAAGCAAAAGCGAGGCTACAGGCAGAGCCGGCCTGTTGACTAAGCTCAGAAAACAGCCACTCAAATCTCTACTGCCAAGCCTCTACCTCTCCAACGCCAG
This sequence comes from Neoarius graeffei, assembly GCF_027579695.1. NCBI lineage: Eukaryota > Metazoa > Chordata > Actinopteri > Siluriformes > Ariidae > Neoarius > Neoarius graeffei. The sequence continues at coordinate 74,319,785 of NC_083579.1, forward strand.
ATCCATGTAAACAACACGGACGATTTGGAATTGCCTTATTCTATAATCGGCTGGTCAGTGCTATACTCAATACTTAAGTGACTTACCCATCCAATGAGGATCATTTTCTTGTTTACAAGATGCCACATCTGAGTCGCTGACAAATCCTGAATTTCTGTAAAGATAACTGTGCAGAGATTTATAAGCACGCAGTGCTTCACCACTGAACAGCGAGGGAAAGTTGATGAGGTAATCATACACGTCCGGGTATTCCGCTGGCAGTTCAAAATCCGGTCGTGAAAACTCCGTCCGGAAAGCCATAAGGGTCACAAATCTGTAGATCGTTTATTTTAGACATATATCTAGTTATCTGTTCATTAGAAAAATGAGCTGTGTAGTCCGTCGGTTGAAATTGGTCCATTCTGTACACGAGTGCAGCAGTATTCAGCGGTGTTTTTGACCGACACGATGGCGGTTGTGTACTTTCCGGTCACGTGACTGCAAGAGCTCTATATGGACGAAATCTCCGCAAAGCTGCAAAGTCACATAATTCACTGTCACAATATTCATGCAGCTTGTGACCAATAAATGCTGTTAAAACCTGACTGTAAGAATGAAGTGAAAATGGCAAATAACATGAGAAACTATTCCTGTTTCAACAGCTGTCCTAAACAGAAAGGAAGGATAGCCTTTGTGTTGGTATTTAAATAAACAGATAGAAAGGAAGGAAGAACTATACGAAAGAAAAAGATAAACTGAAATAATGTCTGTAAAAATAATTATAGTAGTAAAGGAGCACTTTTCCTCTTCCGGAGGGAGTTCATTTCCTCTTCCGGAAAAAACAAGATGGCGACCTGCTAACAGCAAGGCTTCTGGTGCTCTGATTTATTTTGGACTAAATCGTTGGATATTGTGCTTGTTGTTCGGATTATTATGGACATACTGATTATGAACATTCATGCTTTGAACCTGTGAGGATATGTGTGCTTAATTTTACGTATTATCTGTGATATCTTCGTGTTTTTTGACACCGATTTCTGTTGTGATCATCCAACCGTGACGGTCCTTATCTGTCCCGCCATTTTCTGTTGTTGGATAAGCCGCTTGACCGATTTTACCTGCTGTTTGGACCTTGAGCCAGAAAAATGTCGAGACGAAAGGATAAAAGCACGAAAATGGCTGAGGAAAATGAAGAGGACTTTGTATGCCGTTTTTCCACAAAAGGCATGGGATATCCTCACCTCAATTAAGAAGGACACAGCGGAGACTGTCGAAAAGCTGGTGAGTTTGGACAGACGAGTCTCTGAACTGGAAGATAAAGAAGCGAACAATAAACAAGTGATGCAAACCCTCACTATGCAAGTCGAGGCCCTGCAGTCAGCTGTCAACAAAATCAATGGACGGCTTGTAAAATCCGAAACTCAAAATGCCCGTCTAAGCAAGAAAATTGTTGAAATCAAAGCGAGATCCATGAAGGACAATCTGATATTTAGCTTGGCGGGTAAAGAGTACAAGGAGGTGAAGGGAGAGGACTGCGTGGAGATAATCAGAATGTTCCTCGCCCATGTCATGCGCGTAGAGTACGTCCATCAGATCTGGATCACGGCGGCGCACAGGATGGGAGGTGGACTAAAGAACGGGCGACCGCGCAGCATTATCGCGCGCTTCCCGGTGGCTAGCCAGTTGCACACGATTCTGCAGCACACGAACCGGCTCCGCAATACAGAACATTTCGTGTCACGACAGTTTCCCGAGGAAATGAACGAGAGGAGGAAGTTCTCGATGGTCGAATACCAGAGAAGGAAGGATGACCCAGAGGACAAACGCCCTGCTCCATCGTGCAAGACAAACTTTACGTCGGTGGAAAACTGCAGACGTGTTATCTCCACCCGCAGCTCCCGACCTCCGACCCTCTGCATCCACCACCGGTTATCGACGTCGGCACGAACGATCGCGTGGAAGACTCCGGCAGCTCCTTCTGTGGTTTCGCCGCCAACGTCAACTCGCTGCAAGGCGTGCGGACGGTGAGAGATCAGTTGTCGCGCCCAGAAGTAGCCGCGGCCTCCGACCTGATCTACGCCTTCCGTTTCCAGGATGGTGACATCACCCGAAAGAATTTCGACTCGGACACGGACGCTATGATGGGATGGGAACTCCTGAAGCACATGAGACTGAGGCCAAGTTTACATTAGACCGTATCTGTCTCATTTTCTTCGCGGATGCACTGTCCGTTTACATTAAACCGCCTGGAAACGCCGGGAAACGGGAATCCGCCAGGGTCCACGTATTCAATCCAGATCGTGTGTGGTCCGGTGCTGTGTAAACATTGAGGATACGCTTGTGCTGAGCTCTAGCTGGCGTTGTCATTGGACAACGTCACTGTGACATCCACCTTCCTGATTCGCTGGCGTTGGTCATGTGACGTGACTGCTGAAAAACAGCGCGGACTTCCGCCTTGTATCACCTTTCATTAAAGAGTATAAAAGTATGAAAATACTGCAAATACTGATGCAAATACTGCCCATTGTGTAGTTATGATTGTCTTTAGGCTTGCCATCCTTCCACTTGCAAGTGGTAAGTGATATGCGCTAGGATCACACACAGCGGCTCAGTCCCGAATCACTGCTCGTGCGCTTCACTCGTGCGCTCTGTGAGCTGTGCAGGGCCGGAGTGCGCACCCTCCAGAGGGCACTCGCTGTTCAGGGCGGAGTGATTTGGAGCGCAGGATGCCTGCGGAGCCGAGCGTATCCGTGTATTGGCGTTGCTGTGTGCACACGAATCGTGTATTGGTGTTGCTGTGTGCACGCTAATCGTTTTAAAAACGTTAATCTGATGATCCGCTGATACGGTCTAATGTAAACTTGGCCTGAAAAACCGCTCGAATTGCGTCTACATGGCGACCAGAGACTGCCCCCTCGGCTACCGTTACATCGGCCAAAGAAGGTTTGATTATATCACCAATCTCTGACACTGCATTTACCAACTTGAATCCGACCCAAGCTACATGATTTTCTTCAGAGCATCCGTTGTTTTAACACGTTTATGATATTCTGTAAACACTGCATTTTCTGTTCTATGTGGGGTATTCTTTTTTTTTTTCTACTGAACGGTCAGTAGCAGGGTCCTGCGAGCTTTTCTCTTTCTGCTACGGTTTAGATCATGACAGATAACTTTACAAAGCACAATGCTTTTATTTTAAATCATTTGAATCAATTCACGGACGTCGATGACGTTATCGATTTGCCGCATAGTGGCAGTGATTTACTACGAAATCGAGGAGATCTCTCCTCCTCCAATTACTGGTCAAAACGGGTTCTGTACCCTCCACATAAATATCCATAGTCTGCCCGAAAAATACGACATATTGTCTAACATACTCAGTCGATTACTGGCAGTCCACATCAAAGTCCACTTCGTACTTCTGTGCGAGACGTTTCTAAAAGACGTTAATTGGCAGATGTATGATAAACTGCCAGGTTATACACTGATGTGTCGTAACAGAACTATTAATTCAAAAGGTGGTGTCGCTACGTTTATTAGTAATGAATTCACCTTTATCGAACGTAATGATATTTGTGTGAACATTGATGGTGAATTCGAGTCAATATTTGCGGAAATAAGGGGCAACAATAGGTCGCTTCTTGTGGGTGAAATATACTGTGTGCCTGAGATATAAACGAAAAGGTATCAATTTCTAGATACAATAATGTGTTGGAAAACATCGCAAGATCGAATATTTCGCTTGTCATAATAGGCACCGATCAAAATTTTGATTATATGAAAACAGACTCGCACACAAACACATCAAGTCTGCTTAACACCTTCTCGAGTTCTGGGCTTTTGCCAACAATCGCTCGCCCTACCCGGATTACGGCAAAAAGCACAACTTTAATCGACAACATATATGTGAACTGTTTCAAGGACTTATTCTCAGGTATATTACTCAGTAACATATCAGACCACCTTCCGGTCATGACGTGTGTAACCAGCTTGTCCCGTCGTGGTAAAAAGGAACCCATATGCTTCAGTTGCAGGGCCATGAACGAGCAAGTGATAAAAAATATTAAAAATGAAATTTCTCTGTTCGACTGGCAGGGGCTAGATGAATCCCCGTTAGACGACGCATACCAGAGCTTCATTCAAATTCTCAATGATATTATTGATAAACATGCGCCTCTGAGAGAAATAAAAATCAAGTCAAAACACGTTCTCTCTGAACCCTGGATGACACCAGGGCTTCTGCACTCCAGTATCACTAGAGACAAACTATTTCGCAAATGTATTGGTAAAGAAAAAAACGGACCCTCTTTATCAAATTCCTATGCTACAGAAACGCATACAATAAAGTCAAACGCAAAGCCAAGCAATTCTATTTTAGCGAACTTCTCGCTCAATAGAAGTCTGACGTTCGGAAAACCTGGAAAATAATAAATCAGGTATCGGGAAAGTGTCCCTCTAAGAAGTCCATATTCAATTGTTTTACTGTGACTGGTCAAAGCATCATGAATCCCTCAGATATCGCTAATGGTTTCTGTGAATATTTTACAAAAATCGGTAAAAAATATGCTGATGCTATTCAGCCGTCGAAACAATCAGTAAACAGCTTCTTGGGAAACAGCCCAAATGAAAAATCGATCTTCTTGGGTCCTACCGACTCCGAGGAAATAACAAAAATCATAAGTGCTCTAAAACCAAAAAAAGAGTGCAGGTCATGACCAAATTAACATAAAGATTGTCAAACGAGTGTCGCCGGCGCTCTCTGAGCCGATTGCAAAGCTGATAAACAAATCCTTATCGTGTGGTAGAGTTCCCATAAGCATGAAAATCGCGAAAGTCGTCCCAATATTCAAATCGAAGGACCCACAAACTTTTGGTAATTATCGACCAATTTCGCTCCTCCCGAGCATCTCTAAAATCTTAGAGAAAGTTGTTCACGCTCGGCTATATGACTTTCTGAGAAAAAGCAACATACTGACCCCTGGTCAATATGGTTTCAGACCCAAACACTCGACTGCTCATGCCGTAATCGAATTCGCGTTCGATACACTTAATGCGTTTGAAAAAGACGAATATTGTCTTTCGGTCTTTCTTGACTTGTCAAAAGCATTTGATACGATCGATCACAGGATTTTGATGCGGAAATTAGAGTATTATGGGATTAGGGGAATTGCTTTGAAGTGGTTCGAAAGCTACCTAAGCCAACATGAGCAGTTTGTATGCTACAAGAATTGTAATTCTTTCAGGCTCCCGATCACGTGTGGTGTGCCACAGGGATCAGTGCTTGGTCCGTTGCTTTTTATTATTTACATCAATGATCTACTGAAAAGTTTGACAAAAATGAAATGTATAATCTATGCTGATGATACGACAATATACAAATCGTCATCGAATCTCCCTGTCCTTTTTCAATGCGTGAATGATGAACTCAAAAATGTATGCGAGTGGTTTAAAGCCAACAAATTATCGCTGAACGCAAGCAAAACCACCTACATGGTGTTGACAACTAAAAGGGAGGGGAATCTATCTAATTTCCAGCTGACAATGGGAAACGAGATACTGAATAGAGTCAAAAATGTGAAATTTCTTGGAGTTCACATCGATGACAAAATGAGTTGGAAAGCGCATGTTGAATATTGCCAAAAGAAAATTTCAAGTGGCATTCATGCTTTGGCTGCATCAAAAAATTACTTGTCTTGCTTCCATCTCAAGCAACTATACTACTCCCTGATCCACCCATACCTCACGTATGGTGTCATCACTTGGGGCTCTGCTGTTGACAAACCTATTAGAAGGCTTCGAACTCTCCAGAAAAAAGCGTTGCGAATAATTTCAAAATCTAAGTTCAACGACAGTTCGGCGCCTATTTTTAGTCGCCTAAAAATCTTGACAGTGGACGATCTATTCACTGTTCAACTCTGTAGACTTGTCTATGATCACGCCAAAAACGGTCTGCCAGAATCACTTCAGAAAATATTCTGCCCAAATCATGACTTTCACTCCTATTCAACCCGTAATCGAAATGCCATACATTTATCTCGAGTGCGTAAAGACATCGTATTGCGCAGCTTTATTTACAGAGCGCCTATAGCTTGGTCTGCCCTGCCAGAACACATTAAAACTTCCGATACTGTCCGGTGTTTTGATTCAAGACTTAAGAAATACCTTATCGCGAAATATTAAAATTAAAGCTTTTGCAACAATTTAAATAATTTTAATCCGCTCCGACTGTTCGCGTAGTAATAACCAAAATCCTTGTTTGATACTGGGGAGGTGGGTGGGGGGGAGAATTCTGATGTTCAAATTTTTTTTTCATTTATTTATTTTTTTTAAACTTTTTTAATTCTCTTTTGTTCACTTATTTCTTGTTTGCTGTTTGGGTGTGTCTGTCTGCATATGTTGGGGAGGGTGGGGGATGGGTGGGTCGAGACCGGTTCCGTTTTTGTTTATTTGGTTTTTGTTTATTTTGCTTAATTTGGGACTGACAGATTTTTTTAAAATCTTGGTCTCGACCCGAATCTTTTTTTTTTTTTTTTATACCGGTGTGTCTGTTGTATAAAATGATTCGAAATAAAGAAAAAAAAAAAAGCTGTTCATAAAATGACCAGAGACTGAAATGGAAAAGAAAAAAAAAACAGTGAAGGGGAGCGCTATAAAGATATATGTAAGGAATGGGGGTAAAGTTGAGAAAATAAGAGGAGGTAATGGGGATGGGGGTCAGGAGATACTTGTCTTAAGGGCCCCATACACGTTAAAAAAAGTCGTCAAAATTTTGATGCAAAATGTCCACACACGATTCAATGTTTTTTCTATCAAAAATTCAGTATTGTCAAAAACTTTTGACATGGACGCAGCAGTGGCCGTAGCACTTGTGTTCGCTTTGGACAATGAACCGCCTCGGCATCGACGGAAATGGTCGAAAGACTGGTTTTTGAAACAGCGAACGTACGGTCACGTCAACCTCCTCAGAGAACTTCGTCTCAGAGAACCAGAGGACTTCCGTAATTTCCTTAGGATGGATGCCCCATCCTTCGATGAATTATTGGACCTTGTCAAGCCATTGATATTGAAAGAAGACACTGTCATGCGTTCATCTATACCACCAAGTGAACGCTTGTCCATCACACTGAGGTACCTGGCATCTGGAAATTCTTTTGAAGACTTGAAATTCCTGACTGCAACGTCTCCGCAAGCAATTGGAAAGACGAGCCCCCCACACACGCATCAGTAATTTGACGACTCTTCAAAAAATATCAAAGTGATTTGATATGTCAAAATTTGGGTTCAAAATTTTGTCATCAAATTTTTGACATCAAAACACCCTACACACGATCAAACTTTGTATCAAAATTTTGATACAAAATTTTGACGACTTTTTTGAACGTGTATGGGGCCCTTTAGGGCCAGTTTGATCGGATATGACGGTTTAACACACAAACCAAATCCACGCGATGTGAGGGTTAAGATGGCGGCCAGATGGCTTCACTCTGACGAGCCTATGAGCTCTCGGTCCGGGAGAGAAGATGTAAAGCCGCCCATACAGAACACTGAATGGGCTGCTGATCAGGATGCTCTCTCTCTCTCTCTCTCTCTCTCTCTCTCATGCCAGGTCTTCGAAGTGAACGACTAGAACTAGTTCGCGCTGCCTCTTGTTCTCAGTCGTTCGCGAATCAGCAGTCTCTGCTTGCTGGCAGCAGGACGGTCGCTGAATCTCGGTCGTTGGCGAATCAGCAGGATCTGTTCAGTAGCAGAAGGGCGTCCAACTTGCATTTTGATCTGTGCAGAGCAGCGCCACTTTACTTCTTTAAGGGCTATCTGAGCCCTATTATCAGAGCGTTGACACATGCCAGGTCTTTAGTTTACAATTTAGAGCTCTCACTCAGGCGGCACGGTGGTGTAGTGGTTAGCGCTGTCGCCTCACAGCAAGAAGGTCCTGGGTTCGAGCCCCGGGGCCGGCGAGGGCCTTTCTGTGCGGAGTTTGCATGTTCTCCCCGTGTCCGCGTGGGTTTCCTCCGGGTGCTCCGGTTTCCCCCACAGTCCAAAGACATGCAGGTTAGGTTAACTGGTGACTCTAAATTGAGCGTAGGTGTGAATGTGAGTGTGAATGGTTGTCTGTGTCTGTGTCAGCCCTGTGATGACCTGGCGACTTGTCCAGGGTGTACCCCGCCTTTCGCCCGTAGTCAGCTGGGATAGGCTCCAGCTTGCCTGTGACCCTGTAGAAGGATAAAGCGGCTACAGATAATGAGATGAGATGAGCTCTCACTCAGCAATACATTTCAGTTCACAGCGAACGAGCTCAGCAGTTCGCGAACGAACGAACAGCCAGCCTGCCTGCTGCCATACTGGGCTGGGCGCATAGCAACGGTTTCCATGACTGTGATAAACAATGAAGAACGTGGCTCTGGAGATCGCGGCATACTGTGTTCGTTTTTTTTTTAATGCTAATGCAATTTGTAATAAAGTGGTTTGTTCTTTGTAATGAGCGTTGCTGTTGAATATGAGCAAAATGGGTGTTACTTAATGGGTGTTAAAGGAGGTCTCTTGCTCGAACAGCTGGAAAAGGTCTCGCTAGACGTGACGTCAATCGAATGTTCGTGCATAACAACCGTTTCCATGTCCATGACCAGGCCAAACAATGAATGATCATGAATGCAGCAGAGAGACATCGCAGGCTACTGTTCGCTGAATACGATGACTTGGTTATTCTCTGAAATGAGTGTTGCTGTTAAATAAGCAATTTTTTTTTTTTGCTTAATGGGTTTGAGAGAACAACTGCATAGCCGGCAGACCATGGCTCTACTAAAATAAATATAATAAATATAAAAACAGCTTTATTCTCATCTACATTTAATTAACTTTCAGAGCTTTGTTTATGTAGTCTTTTTCAGATAATGCTAGGATAATGTTTTTCTTCCATCTTTTTCTCAAGCACATTGTAATGTATGGAAATCTATTGTGGATGGCACCTCCGCCGCCTCTCGTTCACTCAAGATGAACAAAACTTCGGACGACAGCCATTGTTGTGCCGCTTTGGTGTGACGTCATCAAAATGAACGAGTGAACGAACGAATTTCTTTGCTGAACTGACCGACATGAAAGAACTGGCGGAAATGAATCGCCATGTCCCACCAAGACTGAGCAACACAGAGCGATCAGGATGCTCTCTCTCTCTCTCTCTCTCTCTCAGGGAGCTGATGTCACCTGGTCACATGACCTGGGGTTTCCCCTAAAGTTTAGGGGAAACCCCAGGTCACATGATTCAGACAATTTCATTAGTTCAATTAGTTTAAAAGAAGACAGTTTAATTAGTTTAAATGAAAACAGTTTAATTAGTTATGTTTCAAAATCTGCAGCTATATAAGAGCCGCACATCCACACAGAGCTTCAGAGCGACACGAACCTTCACAGCGAGTAACAGCGATCATCAGCAACTCATCAGCGCTTTAATCTTCTCCTTCGGAGTAAGTCACCTTGTACTAACAGTGATTTTGTATTTTTTTTTTTAAGTTTTAATAATCTACTAACACGACACACTAATCGCATGACTGTCTACAGGGCCGTAACTACCATTGAGGACACCGAGCTCATGTCCTCGGCATTTTTTTCCCACGGTATTTTTTTTTTCACTCAGAAATGTGAAATTAATACATGATGAAAATCGTTCTGACTTTGATCGGTGGAAAATTCTAAATTCAGCTTGTTCTCATTTGTTTGTCTAAAAATAAAGTGCACATAATCATTTTTAAACGAAGCTGAAATATCCGACACTGGAAACATTTCATATCCGGCAGCCTCGCGATAGTCAGCTCAGCACCGCGGGATACACAAGAGCTGAGAAGTGTCTCATCAAGGTCCGACTCCGCAGCCAGGCAGTTTGTCAATTAGTCGTGGAATCTGAAAACTGACATAAGATGAAGAAGTGTACTACACTAAAACAAACCAAACTCAGCTCTGGAAAGTCAACAAGTGAGAGAAAAAGAAAGAGGGAAGAAGGGGAGTTAATTTTGCCAGTCCGGAATGCTTATGATCATTAACAGTGCAATTTTAATTAGCATTTCAAGCAACAACAGTGGAAGCCACTTAGCTAGATAGGATTTTCGTTTTCCAGGCGGCACAAACTCTTTTATTCTCTCTCTCGATGTGATTTGGTGCGTTTCAGATCAGAAAAGGCTGGACAGTCGTGACCTGTTGTTTATGAAGTTATTAGGTGCTGACGAGACTTGAGCTATTTTGCTAACTTACCAGACTATAGGCTAACAGGAACACAAGACACTATTGTTTTGATCATTGGTTGTATTTTCGAGCGGAAATGAAAACGGGTAGCAAACTTATGTTCGCATTTTATTTACAACATGATGCACCACCTCTGACTGCTTTCTGTCAATCATGAGCAGCCCAGCCGCGTTCACAGCTCCTCCTCCAATCAGCAGCTGGAGATGAGCCTCCTCTCGGGAAGTCTTGTCCCGCCCCTCTTATTGACTCCCATCTCCAGTGAGGCTCAGTCTCCCAATGGAGCGGTTTAGTCGGTTTTGTCCAATAACCGTCTAGTATTTTGCTATTGAAAAGGGCAGATATTTTTAAAAAGCAATTGAAGTCCATTCAGGCTCGGCTAGATTGCGTTGTCTCACTCACTCACACTCTCATTCTCACTCACACTCTCTCTCACTCACTCAAACTCTCACACTCTCATTCTCACTCACACTCTCATTCTCACTCACACTCACTCTCTCTCTCACTCACACACCATCACTCACTCACACTCTCATTCTCACTCACACTCTCATTCTCACTCACTCACACTCTCATTCTCACTCACTCAAACTCTCACTCACTCTCATTCTCACTCACTCAAACTCTCACTCACACTCTCTCATTCTCACTCACACTCTCTCTCTCACTCACTCAAACTCTCACTCACTCTCACTCACTCACACTCTGTCTCTCACTCACTCACACACCATCACTCACACTCATTCTCACTCACACTCTCTCATTCTCTCTCTCTCTCTCTCTCTCTCTCACTCACACACCATCACTCACTCAAACTCTCACTCACACTCTCATTCTCACTCACACTCACTCTCTCTCTCTCACTCACACACCATCACTCACTCACACTGTCATTCTCACTCACACTCTCATTCTCACTCACTCACACTCTCACTCACTCACTCAAACTCTCACTCACACTCTCTCATTCTCACTCACACTCTCTCTCTCTCACTCACTCAAACTCTCACTCACTCTCACTCACTCACACTCTGTCTCTCACTCACTCACACACCATCACTCACTCAAACTCTCACTCACACTCATTCTCACTCACACTCTCATTCTCTCTCTCTCTCTCTCTCTCTCTCTCTCTCTCTCTCTCTCTCTCACTCACACACCATCACTCACTCAAACTCTCACTCACACTCTCATTCTCACTCACACTCTCATTCTCACTCACACTCACTCTCTCTCTCTCACTCACACTCTCATTCTCACTCACTCAAACTCTCACTCACTCTCTCATTCTCACTCACACTCTCTCTCTCACTCACTCAAACTCTCACTCACTCTCACTCACTCACACTCTGTCTCTCACTCACTCACACACCATCACTCACTCAAACTCTCACTCACACTCTCACTCACACTCTCATTCTCTCTCTCTCTCTCTCTCTCACTCACACACCATCACTCACTCAAACTCTCACTCACACTCTCATTCTCACTCACTCTCATTCTCACTCACACTCACTCTCTCTCTCTCACTCACACACCATCACTCACTCACACTCTCTCTCACTCACACTCTCATTCTCACTCACTCAAACTCTCACTCACTCTCTCATTCTCACTCACACTCTCTCTCTCACTCACTCAAACTCTCACTCACTCTCACTCACTCACACTCTGTCTCTCACTCACTCACACACCATCACTCACTCAAACTCTCACTCACACTCTCATTCTCTCTCTCTCTCTCTCTCTCACTCACACACCATCACTCACTCAAACTCTCACTCACACTCTCATTCTCACTCACTCTCATTCTCACTCACACTCACTCTCTCTCTCTCACTCACACACCATCACTCACTCACACTCTCATTCTCACTCACACTCTCTCTCACTCACACTCTCATTCTCACTCACTCAAACTCTCACTCACTCTCTCATTCTCACTCACACTCTCTCTCTCACTCACTCAAACTCTCACTCACTCTCACTCACTCACACTCTGTCTCTCACTCACTCACACACCATCACTCACTCAAACTCTCACTCACACATTCTCACTCACACACACACTCTCTCTCTCTCTCTCTCTCTCTCTCTCTCTCTCTCTCTCTCTCTCACTCACACACCATCACTCACTCAAACTCTCACTCACACTCTCATTCTCATTCACACTCATTCTCACTCACACTCACTCTCTCTCTCACTCACACACCATCACTCACTCACATTCTCACTCACTCACATTCTCACTCACTCACATTCTCACTCACTCACACTCTCACTCACTCACACTCTCACTCTCATTCTCACTCACACTCTCACTCACTCACACTCTCACTCTCATTCTCACTCACACTCTCATTCTCACTCACTCAAACTCTCACTCACACTCTCACTCACTCAAACTCTCACTCACTCTCTCACTCACACTGTCTCTCACTCACTCACACTCACTCACACTCTCACTCTCATTCTCACTCACACTCTCATTCTCACTCACTCAAACTCTCACTCACTCTCTCACTCACTCAAACTCTCACTCACTCTCTCACTCACACTCACTCACACTCTCACTCACTCACACTCTCACTCACTCACACTCTCACTCACTCACTCACTCACTCACTCACTCACTCACTCACTCACTCACTCTCACTCACACACCATCACTCACTCAAACTCTCACTCTCTCTCTCACTCACACACCATCACTCACTCAAACTCTCACTCACACTCTCATTCTCACTCACTCAAACTCTCACTCACTCACTCGCTCTCATTCTCACTCACTCGCTCTCATTCTCACTCACTCACTCACTCACTCACTCACTCACTCACTCACTCACTCACTCACTCACTCACACACCATCACTCACTCAAACTCTCACTCACACTCTCATTCTCACTCTCATTCTCACTCTCTCTCTCACTCACACTCTCACTCACTCACACACCCTCACTCACTCTCTCATTCTCACACTCTCTCACTCACTCACACCATCACTCACTCAAACTCACACTCTCTCATTCTCACTCTCTCACTCACACTCCTCACTCACTCACACTCTCTCACACACACACACACACAATACTTTTGTGATCGTGCAGTTTTGAAATTGTTAAAATAAACATGTTCACCTACATGTTCATCTTGTTGGGCTTGTGATTTTGACTTGTTTCCAAAATGTATGAAAAGTCACCATATTAGGACATTTTTTTTTTTTGGCAAATAAGATGTATCACAATGTTTGACCTCGGTATTTGAAAAATCCTGGTTCCGGCCCTGCCCGCAAGCCATATTTTGAAAAGAAACACTCCCACCCCCTGCGTCTCCACCCCTCCTCCCCCTTATAAAGCCTGAGAAATTCCGGCTTTATAATGGGTATCTATTGCATTACACACTATTGGTGGGACATGGCGATTCATTTCCGCCAGTTCGTTCATGTCGGTCAGTTCAGCAAAGAAATTTGTTCGTTCAGTTCGTTCACTCGTTCATTTTGATGACGTCACACCAAAGCGGCACAGCAATGGCTGTCGTCCGAAGTTTAGTTCATCTTGAGTGAACGAGAGGCGGCGGAGGTGCCATCCACAATAGATTCTCATACATTACGATGTGCTTGAGAAAAAGATGGAAGAAAAACATTATCCTAGCATTATCTGAAAAAGACTACATAAACAAAGCTCTGAAAGTTAATTAAATGTAGATGAGAATAAAGCTGTTTTTATATTTATTATATTTATTTTAGTAGAGCCATGGTCTGCCGGCTATGCAGTTGTTCTCTCAAACCCATTAAGCAAAAAAAAAAATTGCTTATTTAACAGCAACACTCATTTCAGAGAATAAACAACTTTACAAGTCATCGTATTCAGCGAACAGTAGCCTGCGATGTGTCTCTGCTGCATTCATGATCATTCATTGTTTGGCCTGGACATGGAAACGGTTGTTATGCACGAACATTCGATTGACGTCACGTCTAGCGAGACCTTTTCCAGCTGTTCGAGCAAGAGACCTCCTTTAAACCCATTAAGTAACGCCCATTTTGCTCATATTCAACAGCAACGCTCATTACAAAGAACAAACCACTTTATTACAAATTGCATTAACATTAAAAAAACGAACACAGTATGCCGCGATCTCCAGAGCCACGTTCTTCATTGTTTATCACAGTCATGGAAACCGTTGCTATGCGCCCAGCCCAGTATGGCAGCAGGCAGGCTGGCTGCTGGCTGTTCGTTCGTTCGCGAACTGCTGAGCTCGTTTGCTGTGAACTGAAATGTATTGCTGAGTGAGAGCTCTAAATTGTAAACTAAAGACCTGGCATGTGTCAACGCTCTGATAATAGGGCTCAGATAGCCCTTAAAGAAGTAAAGTGGCGCTGCTCTGCACAGATCAAAATGCAAGTTGGACGCCCTTCTGCTACTGAACAGATCCTGCTGATTCGCCAACGACCGAGATTCAGCGACCGCCCTGCTGCCAGCGAGCAGAGACTGCTGATTCGCAAACGACCGAGAACGAGAGGCAGCGCGAACTAGTTCTAGTCGTTCACTTCGAAGACTCGTTCAAAAAGAACGGTTCGTTCGTGAACGACACACCACTATTACACACCAGTGGAGCTCGTTAAGTTAGAGTGTAGAGAGCTTGGAAAAATGGCTCAAACTTTCTCATTTAAGCTGTGTTTTCAGCCCCAATTTTCACTCCACACACAATTTTCTCAAAAGTAGTAGCCACACTTGTCCTGATTCACACAATGTGTCTACCTGAGCGATAGGATTTACAGTTTTTGAATGAGAAGCCTGAAAGTAACGAGAGCACAGCCGCGCAGCCTCATAGACTCCCATTATAAACGTGGCAGAAAAGTCACTCGTTTTTAACTCGCTCTAGTGACCTCATTTTTTACACTACAGACAAAAAAATTTACATCCGTGTGTTCAGGAGAGCCTTGTGGCGCTCACTGTGAAAGAATTTTGTGAATATCTCCTTCCGTTTTCGTGTAAATCCCCGTTGTTTGGAGGGAGCGCACTGAGAGAATCCTGCGCTCTGTGTGACACTCTGCTCGCGCACACACACACACACACACACACACACACACACACACAAGGGACGGGCTGCTCGCGGGCTTCAGTCTGATTGACGTGTCAGTATCCAATCATTTTGAGGTGGTACCTCGATATGATTGGATGGTGTTTTTCCTTTATTTTACACTGTAGACCGGATTAAAATATTTCGTTTTTTGGGTCAAACCTTCTATTGTACTGCTTGCAACATGGGTGTGCATTTCATCCATTGATGGTATGGCTGATGGCTTTCAAAACATCTCTGAATGGGGCAACAGGTATATTACATAAAAATGGATAACGGTAATGGTGAAAATGATAAGTTGGCCTTATATATGCCAACAGATATTCAAGGTATAAGTAGATGAAACGAACATAAAAGGGGTCTTATTTTCAGCTAAAATGTACTGCAGATGTAGGGAGTTGAAACATTTTCTGAATGAGCTAGTTGGCCCCTTTTAAATAAACAGGTATCTATTCATACAGTGAAATCGCCAAAGTTTAATGAACTGAAAATGCGAAAGCAGTAATTTTGAAGTAGATGATGTATAGGACATGTGTCGCTTGTGTTTTGTGACTTATTGTAAAAATGATATAAAGGGTTCAAAATCGTATAGTTACAAATATAATAGTAACTTCATATGATAATATTAACCACTGGTTATTTCAGAGAGGAAAAAAATGGGGACACTATTGCTTCCATTCGGGACAATACAACACAGAATTCGGGACCACTGGGGGACACAAAGAAAAAAAGTTAATTTCGAGCCCTGCCTGTAGGGCATAAGGTAGGCAGCAGTTTGGTCATACTGCCATGGAGGAGGTGTGTGAGGAATCACTGCATTCATGTACTAGGCCAGTGCTGTGTGCAAGCCTGACAAACAGCCAGTGTGTGTGTGGGTGGAAACTTGCAGAATGAATGCACTGATGCACACGGAAATCGAGTCATGTACCATCAATATTGCTCGCAGGGATGTCCGTTATGTGCTTTAACAGGCCACATGTGCGCACAGCTCGCTGTAAGTAAAGGCATTTCTTTCATACTGGCCACAAGTTAACATTTAATCCCCTGGTTCAAGATTTTTATTTTATTTCGAACATGTATAAAAATGTATGTAACTATTTGTACATACAAAAGAAAGAAAATGAAAAAAGTGACAAAAAAAGAATAAATAAAATAACCAAGAGCTAATACATTACAATACACCGCACATTGTTTGAAAAAGGAGTGGGAAGAAGTACAATTTTTTTTTTTTAATTTCCCACCCCTTTTTAACTACCCCGAAATCCAAACTACATTAATACACCTATAAAAATATATACCATATATACACTTCATGAATATCCATATAAATATATAATTACAAAAATAAATAAATATATATATATATATATATATATATATATATATATATATATATATATATATATACTTCATAAATATCTATATAAATATTTAGTTACAAAATTAAATATATACTTTATACCATATATACACTTCATAAATATCTATATAAATATATAATTACAAAAATCTTTTTTTTTTTTTTTAAACCAGCTATTCAGAAGCACATATAGTGGATAACAGTCAACATGTGCATCTGTTTACTGCTTGGATACAATTGTTCACTTGTTCATAACCATACAGTAATTTATGCCGTTCTGATTTATGCAAAGTGTCATCAAGGTAAACAGTGGCTACTCTGAAGAGTTTAAAATATGCAACAGGGTTTATTTATTTATTTAATTAAAACCAGATAGTTTTATATGGGCGGCACGGTGGTGTAGTGGTTAGCACTGTTGCCTCACAGCAAGAAGGTTCTGGGTTTGAGCCCAGCAGCCGACGGGGGGGCCTTTCTGTGTGGAGTCTGCGTAGGTTTCCTCCGAGTGCTCCGGTTTCCCTCGCAGTCCAAAGACCTGCAGGTTAGGTTAATTGGTGGCTCTTAATTGACTGTCGGTGTGAGTGTGAATGGTTGTTTGCCTCTGTCAGCCCTGCGACGATCTGTTGACTTGTCCAGGGTGTACCCTGCCTCTCGTCCGTAGTCGGGATAGGCTCCAGCTTGCCCGTGGGCCTGCACAGGATAAGTGGTTATGGATAATGGTTGGATGGCTGGATGACTGGTCAATATCACCATTAAGCAGAGGGCAGAATGTGCAAGTGAAGATAAATCTCAAGAATTTGACTAACCAAAAACTATGAGGTTAGGTTAACATGGGGTAGCCATGGCCTGAGGTTGGGTTGGAGTACCCTTGAACAAGGGACCTAACAACCAACTGCTCCCTGGGAGCTGTGGCATAGCTGCCCACTGCACACGTGTGTGCATGTTTGTGTTCATTGCTTCAGATGGGTTAAATGCAGAGGAAGAATTTCACTGTGTGCTTAAGTCTGTGCTTGAGTGTACGTGTGACAAAGGCGGCTTCTTCAAAACAATTAGCAATCAGAACAGCCTGTTCCAGTTTCAAGAGCAAGTCAAACAAATATATCTATATAAATCGGATGGATGGATGGATGGATGGATGGATGGATGGATGGATGGATGGATAATTCCAGATGTGTTCCATATGTTATTTCATAGTTTTGATGTCTTCAGTATTGTTCTACAATGTTAGCCTGGCAAGCCAGACTAAATGTGAATATTTAGTCTGGTCTCGGTCGTAGACATTTCCGAAGGGTGTGGTTAGGAACAACCCATTGTCTTTCAAACTGTCTGTGTGTATAGGCCAACGCTCTGACCAATCAGCGCGACTGTGACGTAGTCAGAGCGACAGAAAGCAGTGGAGGAGGGTAAACAAACAGCATGTGGAGAGGGACACCATTGGAGCATCGAGTGTTTTGGTGAAGATTCAGCGATCATGGAGTTTGACTGTTTGTCGTTTGTGCCAAAAAGACATGAGTAGCCGATTCCAAAGCGGAGTCAAACGAGCGCTGTTCAATAGCCGTAGCCATCTTTCCTGTTGTGCTTTCTCTAGCGTCGCGCAGACTTGTCGTCACTCCTGCAAAAGCCCGCCCAAAGAATCCAAACAAAAACCTTGCGTTGTGATTGGCGGGCACGATTTGATGCCCAGGGTGTGTTGTTGATATGGTCCGAGGCTAGACCCACTCGTAGGCAAAAATATTTTTGGCCGCTAAGCGGGTGGGTCTAGTTTACTAGGTTACTACAATGTAGAAAATGGTCAAAATGAGTAGGGGTGTCCAAACTTTTGACTGGTCCTGTATATTCATGTTTATCAGAACATCAGGAATGGCATTACTAAGCCAACCACTGATTGACATGTATTCTTGTAGCAGAGAGATTTTTCTTTCTCTATCCCAGCCAGATAAATTTCTTGAAAACCATTTGCTTTCACCTTTTGAGATTTGAGAGTCATCATTAGTGAGAAATAATACAGAGATGATTCACTCTGACAGTGGGGGAACACTAGAGATCGGAGCCAGAAGATGAGGATTGGCTTCACATTGCAGAAATGATGGAGCACATTTACATTCGCGCCAGCTGTGTGTGATAGATTAGATATGGAGAGCCACACTTCACTTCATGTGGATTTAAAAAGATGGCTGTGTAGAAAGGATTTCTCTGGGAACAGGAGGGATGTGTGAGCTTTATTGTGAAAGAGGGGAATACAAAGAGAGCCAGAATGGATGGATGGATGGATGAATGAACGCGTGACTAGAATTATTCGTGTTTGTGAATTCTGTATCACTATGCAGAGCTTAACAGCCATGAGCAAGGAACTGAGACAAAATGGTCAGATGGATTGAACGGGGTATATTTGTGGAGGTTATGGATGTGTGACACTGATGCGTGCTTTTTCTTTTCCCTCTTTCTCTTCTCTTCCACTGACCTACTTCTAGAAAGCTTGTAGGATGGGGCAGAATAAGAATTGGAAATGGTTTTCTCTATCTGTCTGTTCGCTATGCACCAGTGCTCTTCAGAGCAGGCGCAGTGGATGTCCTCTGCCTCCAGGCCTGTGTGCAAGTTTGGTATGTGTGCAGCCAATATCGCAGAGACTTAATACGTGTATACTTTTATATTTCACCACAGCGCACGCAAAAATGTCCCCGTGCTTATTCCTCTCCTCACGTTTCAGCAGTGATTCCATGCCATTGTTGATTTTTCACTAGTAATTAATTTCCTCACCTTGTTTTTGCAAAGGATACATTTCTGTGAAGGACTCTGCAGTGCATGCACACTTTCAGCAACCCTTCAGGCATTATGGTTCTGCAAAATACGAGCGACTCTTGTGCCGGGAGAAATTTCTTTAAGGGTATTCATTCGATCCCTTCACCCATCCCTTATCTATACCGTTTCTCCATCAAGGTCATAGGGGACGGTAGAGCCAGTCCCAGCTGACTTTGGGCGGGAGGTGGGGTACAACCTGGGCAGGTCCCAAATCTAGCGCAGAGCTAACACAGAGACAAACAACCATTCAAAGTTGCAGTCACACCTATGGGCAATTTGGACTAGCCAGTTGACCTAATGTGCATGTCCTTAGACCATGGGCAGACCGGCGTGCTGCCCAGTATTCATTCTAGGATCTACAAAACCATCATCAAAGTCCTTCCCACGCCTTACAGTACCTGGTACTGATCGAGAGGCGGACACGCTACCACTAGGCCACTAGTCGGTGGTGACAAAACCATCATAGATTTCTTTAATATAGCAACAAGTGAAGGAGCCTGATGGTAGGTCCTGATGCAGTGGAGTAGGCTTACCACTTGGACAAAAGCAGCATATTGTGATTGTTTTTATGACCACATACATTGGGTAGCAACATTGCCTCGTAGATTAAGGATCAGTGGTTCAATCCTCTCCACGAGCTGGCCTAGGGATTAGTGTGTCCATCTCTCAACTGGGAGATTGCAAGTTTTACTTGCGGTTGGGTCATACCAAAGACTATCATAAAAATGGTACCTACTGCTGTCTGGCGAGGCACGCTTCAATACAGATGCAAGTAGAGTGTCAAACTCTTGCACTTACCAGAGGAACAGTACCCCGACTACCAATACTAGGTAATTCAATACATTAGAGGTGGATGAGCAACTCCTTAATCAACTGAGTATCATAGCAAGAACTCCCAGTACCATATCATTTTCTCCCATCCATAATCTGACAAATTCCACCTCCCAGCCCACAAATTAGGCAGTTGTTGTGCCTGATTGCGGCAGACAGAAATGAACATTTGCGATTTGTCAGAATATGCAATTTTGATGCTTCAAGTTACACTGTTTTTATGGCGGCTGTGGTGATGTAAGAAATCATTTATATGTCTGATTGGCAGACCGAGATCTAGCAAAACAATTTAGTCACATTTGAACTACTCCAGTACAATGATTGATCGTAACACCTACAGAGATCTTATCTGGAACTTATGAGATTGGATAAAATGCTCACAAAGTTGAAGCTTGCCGTGTCTCATTGTTCTCCAAGTTATTGAAAACTTGGAGTAATTTGCAGAGACAATAGACCTGCGAAGACTCTCCACTTTCCATTTCATGCTCTTTGACAAATCCTGGAAGGATGACTGAGAGTATGAGTGAATTGAAACAAGAAGTTGCCAAGGAGAGAAAGAAAAGAAGAGGATCAAAAAGAGATCAGTCAAATTTAGACTGACTGAGCTATTTAATTGCGGAGACAGAGAGAACATGGATAGATGGAGCAAATTAAGTGAGAAAGACGCAGGTAAATTTGGTAAACCATGAGAAGGAATTGCAGAAAAGATCAAACTGACAACAATATTTACAATGATGAAAAAATCACAAAGCTATTAATCAGGCTATTCCAGTGTATGCCTGGTTGAGTTAAGAACTTTGTTTCCAAAGCAAAAGTCTCTCACACGTCACAACATTCGTCTAAAGATACCATGGAAATATGTGTTTTTATTGTCTGAAGTGTCAGGAAACATTGAACATCTGGAAGTATAGTTAGTGTAACCCCATCTGGAGTTCTTGTAGTGTTTGGCTTTTGCCTGGTGACTTAGCCTTTAGTGGTTAAGGGTCTGAGCCAGTGGTCCAAAGGCTATGAGTTCAGATCCCATGTCTGCCAGAAAACCAGTGTTTGGCTCTTGAGCAAAAGGTATAGAAGTTACAAATGGCACTGGTAAGCTTCTTGCTCTGAAGCAACAGTAAGCGTTACAGGTAGGACAGGCCAAGAGTTCAGGAGAAATGCAAGAAGCCGCATTCTGAGATGCATAATGGGATCTTTCTGTCTCTCTGTGAAAATAGTGAAATTTGTGTTTTTGCATGGCAAGTTGAGTGGTTGGAGCTTTCTTCCAAGGGACACATCAGTGAAAAGATGCGGTGGACAATAAAGGAAGTGTGGCCAGTCTTTAACCTTCCTGATCATGGGTATTGCATATATTACATGGCATTTAGCAGACACTCTTATCCAGAGCGATATACCAAGAGCAGCCTGAGGAGTTGGAGGTTAGGTGCCTTGCTCAAGAGCACTTCTTCAACCATTCCTGCTGGTCCAGGGAATTGAACCAGTGACATTTTTGTCCCAAAGCTGCTTCTCTAATTAGGCCATGCCTTCCCCCTTCCTGTTGGTATTGCCTTCCCAACAGGACAGAATGGTGCAATGTCTGGAAATTAGTGACTAAACTACTCTTCTCCTAGATAGTCATTGGCGTCGCCAGTAATTGAGAGGGGTAAATGTTTATTTTAGAGAAGCTCCATTATTTACCCCTCCCTTTTACACGGATGTACCCCACCCTTTTTAAAACCGTGAAACCTAGTCCCTGCTTTAGGTGTTCTCTCTCTCTCTCTCTCTCTCTCTCTCTCACCTGCCCTTGTAAATGGACATGGGAATGAGGGAAATCTTCTTTTCCTTTTCCTCACTAGTCCCTATTGAACCATAAAGGCTAATTCGGACAGGATGGGCAATCAGTGTATATCCGTTTACGGTCCAACTCTCTGTTTCTTGCTCTTGCTGTCCTTTCCTGTAGTATTGTATTCATATTCATGCTCATATACGAGTGACTTATCTCGGCCTACGTTTCTGCGCTGTATCCTGCGAAAGCCAGGCTGCATATCTAAGGCTACATCCACACGACAACG
The DNA here is from genome assembly GCF_027579695.1 of Neoarius graeffei. NCBI lineage: Eukaryota > Metazoa > Chordata > Actinopteri > Siluriformes > Ariidae > Neoarius > Neoarius graeffei. Next base: position 74,342,103 of record NC_083579.1, read on the forward strand.
GCAACGAGATGTTGTTATTTAAAAATATATCGTGTCCAAATGGGCAACGATCAGTAAAATATCAGGTCCATATGGCAACGCAACGCTTGCTGAAAACGATGCAATACACATGCCACACCTCTAGGGGCGCTGTAAGACGGTCCCTTCGGAGACACCAGAACAATAGAAGAAGTAAGGACGCATGCGCATAAACTATTATGCGTGAGACTTCATATTAGCCACAAAGTCAGGAAAATCTGTTCGTAAAATTACATTATAATGACCAAATACAATGAAAAGTATTTTTCCAGTCTCACCTGTGAAAGGTAACCCCATGTGATCTCGTTTGGACGGCAAACCTGTTGGTACAGTTAAACGCAGCTAATCTTTATTCTCCGCTTTGACCTATCCAATATGGTGGCGAGGATGACGTATGATTCTACACGGAAGGCGGCGTCTTTAATGGTCCGGAATAAATTGAATGCTACACGTTGATGGATTAATTTGTTCTTCTACGCCCTTTTTGAGGAATGTATTGTAGGACTTAAACCAACATCTGAAGAGGTGAGATCGCTCCTTTTTTTTCCCTATTTTTGCTGGCGGGATTGACTCTGCCCTAAGGGCACAGTCTGTCTCTCTCTCTCTCTCTCTCTCTCTCTCTCTCTCTCTCTCTCTCACTTTGCACCATTACACAATAAATATTCACAGTGAAAAATATTCTGTAAGCGCGTTTCATGAACCAAGTTATAGGATTTGTTGACAACTCGCATCGAGTTCGTTACACTTCTACCCGGCGTGAAGCACTCACAGTCATGTGGTTGTGACGTCATCGTAAACAAATCCGTTCTACTCATCCAGACGACTTCACAACGGCAACGTTGCCAGATCTTTCCACTCTGGAACCCGTTCTCAAAAAGATTGCGTTTTGGGCACCCAAAACGCCGGTGCCGTGTGGACGCTAAGCCTAAATGATGAGCAACTGTATCGGAGTCACCTGAATCCGTTGCCGTGTGGACAGGGCCTAAGTGCACGTTTGTTTTCAGTGTGTGGCGTGTCCGTGGGATTGGATTGCAAGCTGTGTGTGATCTTGTATGGAGGTCATGTGGACAGATGGATCATCTCTTATAAGGTGAGGTGTAAAGAGGTATGCAACAAACAGTATACATGTCCTCTGGACAAGCCAAGGAGAAACGAACACCAGAACAATAACGTTCACGGTAATGTGTGTTAAGGATCATTTTGAGAGGAAATTAGAGGAAAGCGATCATTGCTTCAACCGAGATAATGACAGAAAATTGACTGTGTATTTGACTTGATATAGCTCAAACAGGAGATGAGAATCCTCATGTTAATCACACGTTCAGTGCTGACACACAGGAGTGCCAAATCTGCCATGAGCATGGTAGTGCGTTTCCATGGAAACAACAGACGAAGGAGTCCTCTTACAGATGCACTTAAAGCTGCCATCTTTTGGCAGTTCGGGTTTTCCCACTCAGGTTTTCTTGCACTCTGTCTCTTCTCCACTTGGAATATTTTCAGTTGCAGTACTGGTCAATGCAGTACTGAGATTGCACTTGGTGACCTTATGAGACTTTTTGAACAAATCACTGAACTTTTATTTGTGATGTGGGGAAGCCATGGCCTAATGGTTGGAGAAGCAGCTTTGGGACCAAAAGGTTGCTGATTTGATTCCCTGGACCAGCAGGAATGGCTGAAGTGCTCTTGAGCAAGGCACCTAACCCCCAACTGCTCCCCGGGCTGCTCTGGGTGTGTTGTGTGTCGCTCTGGATAAAAGCGTCTGCTAAATGGCATTAATACAGGGTAATGTAATGTGTGATTATTGGAGAGGAAACGGAAAGAATAGTCGAATATAGGACAACAAATCATGATGAATAACTGATCATCCTGGGTTTAGCAAATGGCAGTGTGTTAATGTATAATTGAGACATTTCAAAATATGCACATGTGGCAGTGTAACTGTAATATAATGTTTTGTCCATCCAAGCACATGAGTTTGCTGCTATAACCTCACATTCCCCTCTCACACATTTGCGCTGAATGGGGGACACTCGTAAAGAATTTACCCCTGAACTATTCTAAGAAAAAGCAGTAAAAATATATATATTTACTGTGAAAGAAAATGGTGTATGAATAACTGGCTTCAGTGAGCACTTAAATTTAGAAGCAATGAGAAGTAGTTTTTTTGAAAAATGAGCAGATGTGAAGTGATGGCAGAACGTGCCAGAGACATGGTTTAGAAAAATCAGAAGTACTAAGGGGTGTCTATATTTTTGTAGTACATGGAATAATTGTTGTTCCACAAAATCAAGTCGTACATGAGCTGATGAGGTGCGTAGCCGATGACTAGATTGAGTGGAATAACGGGTGGTTTTTTTTTTTTTGTCCCCCCCCCCCCCCCCACTGGATTTTGAGAAACTGCCCTTTTTCTTTTTGCAAATTCGATAAATAATAACTTCTGACAAAATTTCCGCTTAGAATGTAAACAAACCGGCGAAATGACAGGAGCAATTTGTGAAAAATATAATTCTTAAATTTAAAAAAAAATTTTTATATATATATATATATATATATATATATATATATATATATATATAATTTTTTTTTTTTTTTTTTTTTTGGGGGGGGGGGGCGGCACGGTGGTGTAGTGGTTAGCGCTGTCGCCTCACAGCAAGAAGGTCCAGGTTCGAGCCCCGTGGCCGGCGAGGGCCTTTCTGTCCGGAGTTTGCATGTTCTCCCCGTGTCCGTGTGGATCTCCTCCGGGTGCTCCGGTTTCCCCCACAGTCCAAAGACATGCAGGTTAGGTTAACTGGTGACTCTAAGGCCCTGTCCACACGGCAACGGATTCAGGTGACTCCGATACAATTGCTTATCGTTTAGGCCTGGCGTCCACACGGCACCGGCGTTTTGGGTGCCCAAAACGCAATCTTTTTGAGAACGGGTTCCAGAGTGGAAAGATCTGGCAACGTTGCCGTTGTGAAGTCGTCTGGATGAGTAGAACGGATTTGTTTACGATGACGTCACAACCACATGACTGTGAGTGCTTCACGCCGGGTAGAAGTGTAACGAACTCGATGTGAGTTGTCAACAAATCCTATAACTTGGTTCATGAAACGTGCTTACAAAATATTTTCACTGTGAATATTTATTGTGTAATGGTGCAAAGTGAGAGAGAGAGAGAGAGAGAGAATAGCCCTTAGGGCAGAGTCAATCCCGCCAGCAAAAATAGAGAAAAAAAGGAGCGATCTCACCTCTTCAGATGTTGGTTTAAGTCCCACAATACATTCCTCAAAAAGGGCGTAGAAGAGCAAATTAATCCATCAACGTGTAGCATTCAATTTATTCCGGACCATTAAAGACGCCGCCTTCCGCGTAGAATCCTACATCATCCTCGCTGCCATATTGGATAGGTCAAAGCGGAGAATAAAGATTCATGTGCTGCGTTTAACTGTACCAACAGGTTTACCGTCCAAACGAGATCATATGGGATTACCTTTCACAGGTGAGAAACAACAAATTAATCCATCAACGTGTAGCATTCAATTTATTCCGGACCATTAAAGACGCCGCCTTCCGCGTAGAATCATACGTCATCCTCGCCGCCATATTGGATAGGTCAAAGCGGAGAATAAAGATTAGCTGCGTTTAACTGTACCAACAGGTTTGCCGTTCAAACGAGATCACATGGGATTACCTTTCACAGGTGAGACTGGAAAAATACTTTTCATTGTATTTGGTCATTATAATGTAATTTTACGAACAGATTTTCCTGACTTTGTGGCTAATATGAAGTCTCGCACATAATAGTTTATGCGCATGCATCCTTACTTCTATTGTTCTGGTGTCTCCGAAGGGACCGTCTTACAGCGCCCCTAGAGGTGTGGCATGTGTATTGCATCGTTTTCAGCAAGCGTTGCGTTGCCATATGGACCTGATATTTTACTGATCGTTGCCCATTTGGACGCGATATGTTTTTAAATAACATCTCTTTGCCGTTGTCGTGTGGATGTAGCCTAAATTGACCGTAGGTGTGAATGTGAGTGTGAATGGTTGTCTGTGTCTATGTGTCAGCCCTGTGATGACCTGGCGACTTGTCCAGGGTGTACCCTGCCTTTCGGCCGTAGTCAGCTGGGATAGGCTCCAGCTTGCCTGCGACCCTGTAGAACAGGATAAAGCGGCTAGAGATAATGAGATGAGATTTTTTTTGGGGGGGGGGGGTAGTTTTCAAGTAGAGTTGTGGGTTTTTTTTTTTTTTTTTTTTAATTTCGTCCTCGGTTCAGCAACATGCTGCACCATTTTTGTTTTTCTCTACTTGCAGTATATGAGCTGATATCCTCGTAGTAGAGTAGCCAATCAGATTGCACGATTGCTCATATCCAGTGAATTTGGATAGAATAACGTGCCTTATTTTGTCTGTATGCCTTCAGTACTCATGTATACAGGCTTGTACGGTATATGAGCACTGGTATGACTCACTCTTGAAGCAGTGTTTTGAAGCCTTATTTGAAGTGCATGCATTTGAGAGAGTAGGCAGCTCTTGGAAAACACTGAGCTATTTTCCCCCTGTTATTCTGGCTCTGATGAGAGTGAGAGCGTGCTGGGTACGGCCGGCTTTTCCCTCCCCTCCCTTCATTCGGTCTTTCTTCTCTCTGCGCTACAACAGAAAGGTCTTTGTGCCATCCAACCTTATGCCAGCGCATATAAAACGGTGCCAGGCTGCTCCCATCTCTGCGCCCATACAGCCTACAACATGGTTGAGGAGAACTGAATGCCCCCCTCCACTTCAAACATCTGAAGGGTTGAAGCTCCATGCCTGTTTTTCCAACTTCAACCTGCTTTTTCTCTCTTGCTGTCATTCTGGGGTTTTGCAGTTAGGTTGAACTTCCCAAATGTAATATAGTTTCAGGATCTTGTTAACTTTTGGAAAGCATGTTTAAAGTAATGCCATATCCAGCATTTAACAATTTTGTTAAACTCTTGTGCTTCCATGCTTTTGTGAAACCAGACCCCGAGCAGTGGGCCTGGAAGGCAAAGCTTCTACGGTCAGTGACTGCAGACATTTATGTGTTTATAAGAAGTACACAAATGCACGATCACTAACACTACGACTCCAAGGATGGTGGTGGGGGGGGAGGTCAGTAAACCTCAGTGGGACCCTCTGTGTATGTCAGCACCATTTCTGTGGTTGAAATAATAAAACTTTTGCTTTAAAACATATTCAACAAGACCTTGTCAGTCATGGCGGTCTGTCTGCTGCCTGTTTTGGCTTTTCACTCCGAGGTTTCTAGCAGTTATGATGTGGTTTGTGCGCTTTAACCTGACTCGTGTCCTGATCGTGTACTTTTTCTCTCTTTTTTTCAGACCATGCAGCCTAGATAGCAGATTTGGCTTGTTTGGCCCATCCAGTGCGGAGAGGATGCCTCCCCGGAAGCGCACACGGCCCGGTCTGGGCCTTCTGTGCTGCTTTGGCAGCAGCGAGCCCCCTGAGATTAACCTGAAGGACAGTGTTCCCCTGCAGCTGCTCGAGTTCAGCGCCCCCATGCCCCCGGAGGAGGAACTGAATGCACGCTTTTCTGAGCTAGTGGTAAGTGGCTAATCAGAAATCATACTCTATGAACTCCTGTTCACTCAGATGTGTGTGTGTGTGGAGGGCAATGATGCAGTTAATGGTAAGGTAGGTACTTTTCCACATCTTGGTTTCAGTCAAAGACGTGCACGTGCTGATTTATTCACGCACTAATTGGAGTCAGGTGGTATTGCGCATTTGATGGTCTAGAAATTGTTTCCGGCCAACACTGATGATCAGACCTATGTATTGAAGAGTTATTCCACAAAATCAAGTCGTATGTGAGCCGATAGCCGACGAGGCGCATAGCACCGAGTTGTCTATAAGCCATGTACGACGAGATTGAATGGAATAACTCTTTTATTCTACCCACATTCACTGGATTTTGAGAAACGGAGCATTTTTATTTTTAAAAACTTTATACAAAATGTCGTTTTAATGACGGGAGCAATTTGTGAAAAATGGTATAATAATAATAATGCTTGAAAAATAAAGATACGTTCTTCCCTTTAAATACTTTAATTCCATATTTTGTTGCTTGTATTTTTTGGGGGTTTTGTTTTCTAGTAGAGGGTTTTTTTTTTGTTTTTTGTTTTTTTAATTATTTTTTTATTTCGTCCTCGATTGGTTCAGCAACACGCGCCGCCATTTTGTTTTTCTCTACTCCCAGTATATGAGCTGATAGCCTTGTAGTAGATTAGCCAATCAGGATGCGCAATTGCTCATATCCAGTGAATGTGGGTAAACTGATAGAATACTGGTTCCACTTAGTCCGAATCCCATTTCACCCCTTGGACCAACCCCTTGGCCCTTCCCCTCCATTTTGCGCGTTCACGTGAAGGGGTAGGGGTATCCCAATCCCAGTTAACACGGAGGGGTAGGGGAAGGGGTAGGGCTTCTGTACCCCTCCAAACGGAGATTTTCCTGGAGCTGACTCCGAACGAAGGGGTTTGAGTGATTTCCCACAATGCCATGCGGATTTCAGCGAGATTTCATGCGGATTTCAGAAAGATGGCGGTTCCCGCGGCGAAAGATTGTCATAAATGTATTTTCTCCATTATTTACGTGTTTTAAGTTGTTATCCAGAGGAAACACGCCGCTTGATTCGCTTTCGAGCTGAGAATGAGCAGCGATTTCTGAAATCCAAGCTGCTGCTAAAAAGCTTTGGGAGTGAGTATTGTTTTCGGTTGCTTGACTGCGTACGTTTTGTTCTGTTATTCTCGCTTTTATTGTTTACATGAGTGTTCTGACACCTCATTCTGTCGGATGTGGTGCACAAAGCGCCAAAGATATCCCATTCAGTGGTGTTAGTTAACAAATCACACCCTGCCAGCAGAGATTTCTGGCTCTGACTGTAGCGGCTGGTCGCAGCCAATGATGCATTTGGTCGCGTTTTGCTAACGTAAACGCTGACGGAGGTACGCGATGACGTATGCGATCGTTGAAGGGCTATCCCAATACGTAAGGGTTGAATTTCAAGCCCTATCCCTTGTAGCTCAGTTTCAAGGGGAAGGCGGAGGGGAAGGGGGAGGGGTAGAAATTAGAATTGGGATTGGGCCTTAGTCTGGCTAACACGACAAAGCTCTACGAGCTATTGGTTTGGCCAAGATATTAAGCCCAACCATTTCCCAGAGCCCGTGGTTGACCCGCCTCCCTGAAATGCACTCAGTTTGCTACTGGTCGAAGCCAGAAAAGGCTGTGACGAAGCTTAAACCGATCACATCACTCTTTCCTCTGACGTATGCGACGCGACGGGGCTAACTGGTAGATTAAACTCTTACCGAAGCCGGTCGGGAGCAAGGCGAAAACGTCCTTCCTTTCAATAAATACCTCCAGGGCTGCTCTTTGCTCCGTTTTCAATGAGAACTTCCCGTTGAATGCTTTCAATACAGCATCTATGCGTAATAGATGCGGAAGCGTGAATGAAGCGCTTCCGGCATAGATTCTGTAAACAATCTATGGCTTCCGGTCGCAGTTCTACTACGTCAGTGCCTTGAACACGCCTCTACCCAGGGCTGTTGGAGATGCTCAAAGTTGATAGGTTCCCAATTTTTCGGGAGCTTGGAAGAGCTGTAGATAGCTTGCCTGGCCAGACTAAGCTCGCAACAGGCCCTCGTGTTGCGTCACGCTTAGGATGGGCGGGCCCAGGCTAGGTTCCACTAGGACTTTGTGCCAACTTGTTTCCTTTGCCAGCAGTTGCACATTAGCCCTGGGGCGGAACGTGGGCTCAGGCACAATATGTGCCTGCATGCATGTTAGATAATCCATGTTAAAGCATCTTTTAAGTTCATCTTTAATCATGGCATAGGGCTTGACTTATCTGTAATTACACAGCTGACTTTGCGGATCAAGTTCTTACAGTCCCCGATTCCCTTTGGAAAACGGTACGCTCTTAGACATTTAACTTACATTACGAGAGTGGGGCATTGTTTAGACAGGAGCTCCACATGGCTGTGTTTTCAGCTAAGAGCATACAAGTGCTCGTTGGTAAGAATCAAATCAAGTGTGCTGGACATATGGGAGTGCTTAGACCAAGCACGGCAGCCTCATTCTTGACAAAATGAAACGACTTGCAGTTTAGTTATGGTAAATATCTGGACTTGGCCGAAGGCAAATGGGTGAACGCTCGGGAATGTGGAAGAAAAGCTGTTTTTGTTGTGGCCACAAAAAGCCACATTTAACTTCTATATAGCTCGGTTGTGGTGCATGCAAAGCTATACTTTGTGCACAGCATGAAGAAAAGACAAATACAAAGTGACGTATTTAAAGGGATGGAGACAAACCATGAATTTTATTCCTGTTCCAATAAATATTCCTTTACAGGAAGTTAGAATGGCACAGTCAGAACGAAGGCACAGTTGGTTTTGGATTGCGTTTTTTGGTTTATTTTTATGATGGCATCCACGTAGAGGGCACCTCCTCAAATCATAGCGTGGTTAGATGAACTACCATTAGTGGAATACATTTTGCCTTTCCTTGTCATGCGTTCTAAATGATCAATCAATAATATAATTATAACCACTATGACATCCCCACCAAGACAAAAGTCATGCACCTTAACCCAACATCTGAGGAGTCACTGCATACACTAGACGGGTCGAGCATCGAAAAAGTGGATGAGTTTCTTTACCTTGGAGGCTATACAGTACCAATACTGCCCATGACGTGAAGGCAAGGTTAGGGAAAGCGTGGGGAGCAATACACTCCCTCTCGAAGGTATGGTCCTCCCCCATAAAGCGGTCTACAAAGATGAGTGTTTAAAGCATCTGTTGAATCCATCCTTCTGTATAGTTCGGAGTCATGGTCATTAACAAATTCGCTTTCGAGAAAGATTGATGGTACTTGCACCTCGATGCTGCGGAAGGTCCAGAATACATCTTGGAGGAAACATCCTACTAACAAGTCACTCTACGGATCCTACCCGCGTATCTCTACCATCATTCGACGGCGTCGACTAACACTCGCTGGTCATGTGATGAGACGTAAAGAGGCGGCAGGAAGAGTATTGCTATGGACTCCAGACGCCAGCAGAAGGCGTGGCAGACCCTGCACAACGCTTAGGGACATTCTGCAGGAAGACACCGGCCTCGAAGTTGGGGAACTCCGGACTGCAATGCAGGACCGAGAGTGCTGGAAGACAAAATTCATGCGTGGCACCGACTCTGTCGGATGAGTAGTAGTAGTAACCACTATGAAGTCTGGGTGACTCCTTCAAGGTATTTGATTATTAATTCGTGGATGTTCTTGTAGTTAATTAAAATTTTCGATAATGACGATTGTAAAGATGTCACAGGCTCCCCAAGTGGTGCAGCTGTCTCAAGGATTTTATCCTCTTGTCAGCAGGCGTTAATCCAGATGATGTGACAGCCATCCACAGGCAAGAGTCCAAGAAAGTATAATTGGTTCTGCTGCCTGTGTGGGAGGAAGATTATTCATTTCTTCTCTGTAGATCAGAGCGATACAAACTGGTCATGCCCCCCCCCCCCCCCCCCCCCCCCAGTTCACTGTTCCCCAGTGATGTATGAGCTCAGGAAGTTCATCTCCTCATCCTGGATTGGTAGCAGTCATGCGATAGAGGGAGACAAAGATAATGGGGTGGGGATTATCAATGGGTTAAAAAAAAATTGAAGCATTTTATTGTAGCGTCTGAGACGGCTGTCGATGGCAGAAAATGTGTAACTGTTTTTACAATGGCTTACAAGTCCTCACCTCCATGGGGATTTTTCACATTTTGTCATGTTGCAAATCTAGAAATGAAACTTGATGGGGTTCAATATGGCTTGCAAAGGGGCAATTGCATGTAAATGTCAACCTCACCATGCAAAAATAAAGCAACATGTAATACATCAAAACCACTCCCAGAGATATCACCTAGGCCTGTATTTTACAGATGTGAATAAGTTGAACCAATTTGTAACCAACCTAATATGTCACTGTCAGTCTTTCTTTCTTATAATGTAAACCCCAAGCTAAAATCAACTTTGATCATGTACAATTCTATATTATTGCCACAAGCCACAGAAATGTATGCAAAAATCCACAAAACAGCAAAACAATAGCCATCCTAAATATTATTTAAGAACTTTGATAGTTTTAGCTGATATTTAGAGTTTTTCAAAAGGTTATGGTGGTTAAATTGCTGATTTTCTAAACATGCGCCATGTCTATTTCAGACGCGTCACACCCGTAACGGAATTTCGTCACATCCATAACACTGACTTTTCCTTCCGAAACTCTGCATGAAATACAAAATATTTTAAACAAAGATTTTTTAATATTCACCTTGGACCCCTCTATCAAATGGATATCTCCATTTCGACATTAGGTTTACAATTTCACAGAGTTTGATAAAAATGTACAGTCACCCAAGAAAAGTGATACTTTTTCTGTCACATCCATAACGCATCTTTTATTGGCGTTTTCTGGCATGCCGTAGATGTACTATGGGAATTGTTCTTGTTCTATCACTTCTCCAGTATGGTACAGCCTTAAAATATGCAACACCTGTTTAAATACTGGGAGACAAACATGCACTGGGTCATTTGTTGCCATTTTGAGTTCAAGTGTCACGTCCATAATGCTGGAATTGCTCAAAAATTATTTGCAAATTAAAAAAAAAAAAAAGTTTGCAGTCGTGCTTGCAGAGGTATTCACCCCTATTGCTGTGAAACCTTTTAAATTGGCTCTGGTGCAACTGTTTGCCATCGGAAGTCACGTAATTGGTTAAATAGTATGACCTTTGTGTGATTAGGCTGTTAAATGATTTCGGTTTATAAATACACCTGGTTCTGGAAGGCCTGTTTGTTAGAGTACATACCCCAATACATAGCATCATGAAGACCATCAAAACAAATGCAGGAGTTGTATCAATCAGGGTTTGATTTAAAATCCCAAACTTTGAACATCCTATGTCGCATCATTAAATCAGTTATTAAATAATGAAAAAAAAAAAATATGGCACAACCGCAGCTCTGTCTGGAGGAGACTGTCCACTAGGCATGTAACGATTCACCCAATTCGTGATCGGATTTGATTCACGATATTGGGTTCGTAATTTTGCTTTTCCTGAAATATTTTTTGAAAAAAAAAGTGACCTAAAAAGCATCATTTGTTTTCCTATTCTTTATCAACTTAAATACAATATTTCAAATTATTATACATACAGGACCCCCTTTTTTGTTCGATGGAATTAAAACATCTGTTCCCTTCTAGTGGGTTTCCCTCATTTGGTTTGATGGCATGTAATATTGTTAGCATATCGCTTATCCTACGTATATTATGTCACTTGACCCAATAGAGAATGAGCGTTGAATATGGTTTACGATATTGCATGGTTATGAAGACATGACGTCACACGTCGGAACTGATGCAGATGTTCAGTGAGCGTTTTCTACTGCGCATGCGCAGAAGTGTTTTGTTCGCTGACAAATAGAAAGATGTGTTAAACACCTGAAAGGCTACCAAAACGTGATTGTTTTTTTTGTTTTTTTAAATATATTCACACACATTTACAAGGAACCCCCCCCCAAAAAAAAAACACACCAACGGACATTGAAAAACTGGAAAAGAGACACATTGGAGATGTAAAACTTCCACTGTGACAATTTGTAAACAAACATGGCTGCCAGGTTTGCTTTGTTAAATACAGAAGGTTGAGAGAATTTTGAAAGAGAAAGACGCGTTGAACACTCAAAAGGAATGTGTATGGAGGATGAGAAGAATAATAATGATTATGCTCATCTTTGACTTGTTCAGTATCATGCAAGCTGAATGGAATACATCTCATAGACCGCTCAATGCCAGCCAACATTACAACCCTGATTCCAAAAAAGTTGGGACAAAGTACAAATTGTAAATAAAAACGGAATGCAATAATTTACAAATCTCAAAAACTGATATTGTATTCACAGTAGAACATGGACAACATATCAGATGTCGGATATTAAATAAATATTGGCTCATTTGAAATTTCATGACCGCAACACATCTTGAAAAAGTTGGGACAGGGGCAATAAGAGGCTGGAAAAGTTAAAGGTACAAAAAAGGAACAGCTGGAGGACCAAATCGCAACTCATTAGGTCAATTGGCAATAGGTCATTAACATGACTGGGTATAAAAAGAGCATCTTGGAGTGGCAGCGGCTCTCAGAAGTAAAGATGGGAAGAGGATCACCAATCCCCCTAATTCTGCGCCGACAAATAGTGGAGCAATATCAGAAAGGAGTTCGACAGTGTAAAATTGCAAAGAGTTTGAACATATCATCTACAGTGCATAATATCATCAAAAGATTCAGAGAATCTGGAAGAATCTCTGTGCGTAAGGGTCAAGGCCGGAAAACCATACTGGGTGCCCGTGATCGTCTAAGGGCCTGAAGGCACTGCATCACATACAGGCATGCTTCTGTATTGGAAATCACAAAATGGGCTCAGGAATATTTCCAGAGAACATTATCTGTGAACACAATTCACCGTGCCATCCGCCGTTGCCAGCTAAAACTCTATAGTTCAAAGAAGAAGCCGTATCTAAACATGATCCAGAAGCGCAGACATCTTCTCTGGGCCAAGGCTCATTTAAAATGGACTGTGGCAAAGTGGAAAACTGTTCTGTGGTCAGAAGAATCAAAATTTGAAGTTCTTTATGGAAATCAGGGACGCCGTGTCATTCGGACTAAAGAGGAGAAGGACGACCCAAGTTGTTATCAGTGCTCAGTTCAGAAGCCTGCATCTCTGATGGTATGGGGTTGCATTAGTGCGTGTGGCATGGGCAGCTTACACATCTGGAAAGACACCATCAATGCTGAAAGGTATATCCAGGTTCTAGAGCAACATATGCTCCCATCCAGATGACGTCTCTTTCAGGGAAAACCTTGCATTTTCCAACATGACAATGCCAAACCACATACTGCATCAATTACAGTATCATGGCTGCGTAGAAGAAGGGTCCGGGTACTGAACTGGCCAGCCTGCAGTCCAGATCTTTCACCCATAGAAAACATTTGGCGCATCGTAAAACGGAAGATACGACAAAGACCTAAGACAGTTGAGCAACTAGAATCCTACATTAGACAAGAATGGGTTAACATTCCTATCCCTAAACTTGAGCAACTTGTCTCCTCAGTCCCCAGACGTTTACAGACTGTTGTAAAGAGAAAAGGGGATGTCTCACAGTGGGAAACATGGCCTTGTCCCAACTTTTTTGAGATGTGTTGTTGTCATGAAATTTAAAATCACCTAATTTTTCTCTTTAAATGATACATTTTCTCAGTTTAAACATTTGATATGTCATCTATGTTCTATTCTGAATAAAATATGGAATTTTGAAACTTCCACATCATTGCATTCCGTTTTTATTTACAATTTGTACTTTGTCCCAACTTTTTTGGAATCGGGGTTGTATTTAAATATTTCACATTTTCACACATCTTTTGCATGCTTTGTTAAATTTAAGTTTATTTTTTTAAATAACCAACAGTAACGATTTGCCCACATTTGGAGTAAAATGGCATATTCAGTAAAAATATTCCTTTTATTAAAAATGAAAAAAACCCCACCTTTTCTGAACATTTGTACTGCCTCCATCTGCCTCTTTTTAGTTTTCAGTAGTCTGCAGAGAGAGCTCTGATTTCTTGTTAAATCTTTGTTCAGTCAGAAAGGAGCTTTTTCCCCATTTTAGATCTGTTTTTGCAGCGTTAGAGCTGTGTTACTTCCACCTAAGGTGAAGTCATTTCTGCTATTGTACGTTATTGCAGCCTCTGCTGTCTAAACAACACGATTACAGCTAGGAAAAGCGATGATGATGATCATGGGTTTTAATTTTATTTATTTTTAATTCAAACCGTACACACGCACGTACGCAGCGGTGTTGCTCTCCTATGATGAACTAAAACTTTTTGTGCAGTGACGATAAAGGCATTCTATTCAAACCATCAATTTATATCACAATTTATCATCGCATGGTATTTTATTACATGCCTATGGTCCACCAAAAGTCAGTGACCGCCGGAGTCGAAGCCCATTTTAGTTCCCTGTTCTTGCACTACAAAATGTGGATGTGTTCAAGCGGGGAGAGAACGTTTACAAAGCACTGTATATCAGAATTAGGGTAGATCTGCACTGTGCAGACAATACCAACTGTGACATTCCCTCTTTTTGGCTGAAGCACCAAGTTTACCAGGCCCTTATTTAAGCTTTAAACCCAAAATCCAAACACCGTAAGGCTGACCTTAATGAGCCCACACTGACTGGTTCAGTCCTTTAACAGAGAGACCACATCACAAGCTCAAGTGGCTCCAATCGGTAAAAAAAAAAAAAAGCTTTAGAGCAGTGTACACGCTGCGCAGTAATGCATCATGGGTACTGGAAGTCTGCAATGCCCACATTCATTAGATTTGAGTTTTTGTACAGATTTGTGACCCTGAAACAAGTTGGAGCCCCCCCACCCCAAACTGGAGCATGTGTCTTACAAGTAAGTCATGCAAATATAAATGTTTATCTAGGGAATTGCGTTAAAGCGGTAATTTATTATTAACCAGTTGCATTCCGTACATTCGGATCATTTTCAAGTGGGTTCCTTGTAAACTGTTGGAAGCTTGCACTTGCATGAGAACTTCGGTTGTTTTTGTATCATGCAGCAGCTTTCCTGTAGCTGCAGAAGAGTATGGATATGAGTGCTGAAGTTGTGTGTACACATGCAGCATGTCAGTATGACCTGATCAGAACACGAGTACATCGAACAAACAGCAAATATCTTCGAGCTCTATACCTCTGTAAGATGTTGAAGATGCCAGCTGTGGATGAGGGTTATTTAAGTTTGTGGTACTGGGAGCTCTGGTTTAAAGTCTGTGACGGTAAAATGTGAATGCTAAAGAGCTCAACAGCAGTAGATGAGAGGCAAGTGGACATGTGGCAGCCATGTGTTTGTAGCTCATCTTGCACCAAAAAAAAAAACCCTGGCACTGTCTCTGGAGAAACCTTATCTGGAAAAAAACAGGAGGAAAACAACTTTAGCGCAAGATTAAAAAGTAGACCTTGGAGTCTTGAACACCTCATGAAATGGCGGTGATGGAGAAAAACTGATGATACTATGATAAAAATAAATGATAGTGTTTGGTATATTGCACTGTGGCGTGTGAGAAGGAGAGACCAGCAGGTATTGGTGTTGGAACAGGTAGGAAGTGGACTGTTGATATTATTTGAGAAACATCAGCACCACTAGGCTAACATCTGGTCCACAGAGGACACGGGACTGTTTTTTGTTTATTTCTCTCTGTATCTGTCTCCTTTTATGCCTCGTTCTGTCTGTCCGAATGTCGGACAATTGTCTTCCCCCCCCCCCCCCCCCCCCCCCCCCCCCAACGCTACTTCTCATTTCTGTACCATGTTGTATTATGCAAACAGATTTACCCTGAAATATTGGCCTAGCTGGAACAGTTGTGAGTAGCGCTGTACTTACTGTTTTATAGTAAACAGTGACCAAAAATAGCATGTCTGGATCAAATTATTGTTATACACCTTATAATTGCGATATAGATTGCCACCTATTAAATAAACAAGAGTGCTCGGAGAGGACAATATCTCCCGCTGGGAACTCTGCCATAACTCTGGTAAAATGCGACTGAATTAAACGAAATTACAATATGTGTATTACCGACATATAACAATGAATCCTGCCAAGTTTTGTGAAATTCCTCCAAAAATTGAGAGTTGATTTCAGAATGCGAGTACCCTTCCCAGGATGGACGGACGGACATCGCCACGACATAATCCCCCTTCGGGCCTTTCAGCCAGCGGGGGATAGAAATTGAGGGAAGTTGATTTCAGAAAGCAAGCACACCTTGATGAAATTGCCAAAGTACAAGTTTGTTAATAATCGAGGGCATAACTCTGGTAAAATTTGCCCAAATTAAACGAAATTTCAATCTGCGTATAACCGTCATATAAGAGAGAATCCTTCTGCCAAGTTTGGTGAAATTCCTCCACAAATTGAGAGGGGTTGATTTCAGAAGAACGTACACCCTCATGAAATTGTCAAAGTACAACTTATTTAATCAAGGGTCAAAACTCCTGGGAAAATTTTCACAAACGAAATTAAATCGCAATCTGCGTATTACCGTCATATAACAAGGCCTTTTGTCAAGCTTGGAGAAATTCATCCAAAAATTGAGAGGAGTTGATGTCAGAAGGCAAGCACACCTTCTTCATGAAATTGTCAAAGTATAATTTTGTTAATCAAGGGCTGTAACTCTGGTAAATTGCGACCGAATTGAACGAAATTACAATATGCGTACTACCGATATATAAACAATGCATTTTGCCAAGTTTTGTGAAATTCCTCCAAAAATTGTGAGAGGAGTTGCTGTCAGAAGGCAAGCACACCTTCATGAAATTGTCAAAGTATAATTTTGTTAATCAAGGGCTGTAACCCTGGTAAATTGCGACCGAACTGAACGAAATTACAATATGCGTATTACTGACGTATAACACAAAATCCTGCCAAGTTTTGTGAAATTCCTCAAAAATTGAGAGAGGAGTTGATTTTCAGAAGGTGAGCACCCTCTCTGGGACAGAAAGACAGATGGACCTTTTGGCCAGCAGGGGATAAAAAGTGATGAACTTGTCACGTGTGACCAGTTAAAGATGACCTGGTGTTCATATGAACATAATTTATGAATCTTATACACTCACCAGCCACTTGAATAGGAACTTGTTGATTCTAAGATTCCTGTTCTTGGCTGCAGGAGTGGAACCCGATGTGGTGTTCTGCTGTTGCATGCTGCGATGCTTTTCTGCTCACCACGGTTGTAGAGAGTTGCTAGGAGTTATTATATCCTTCCTGGCAAAAGAGCTCAAACCAGTCTGGCCATTTTCCTCTGACCCTCTCTTAAACAAGGTGTTTGTTTCCACCCACACAACTCTCTCACTCACTTTTTTTTGTTTTTCGCACCATTCTGTGTAAACTCTAGAGACCGTTGTGTGCGAAAACCCCAGGAGATCAGCAGTTTCCGAAATACTCAAACCAGTCCATCTGGCTCAAACCAACACCCATGATGCCACAGTGAAAGAAAGTCACACTTTAAGATCAGTTTTTCCCATTCTGATGTTTGAACATTAACTGAAGCTCTTGATTTTGTATCTGCATGATTTGATGCAGTCAGGGGCGCTGCCAGAAATTTTGGGCCCCATGAAAGATTAGAATTTTGGGCCCCCCAACTTTCAACAAAAGCAGCAATCCTGAAGCATTTATGGGTTGTATTGCTGCTTACCTCCTTCTCCAAAGGGGGGGTTCAGTGGTTTGGTAGGGCAGAGGTCCCCCTGAGGCTGAATCTGTGCATATTTAGGGCACCCCATTAGTTATGAAACTGGTTATTAGCACCAGCATAACGTAATATTTCATCTTGTTTATCACAAGTCAGTTCAGTTATTAAAATGGAAAAAAAAGTCACTGTACAAACTGTAAAAGTGTTCTCTTGATAGGCTAATCCAACCACGTTCATACTGTTCATTTACCATTCGCTAATATTTTGAACACACGTGAGCGATAGCTACCTTTCTTTGGGAAAAACTGAGTGACCAGTTGCCTGCCTCTCCGGTCCCTCTCAGCTTTCAGCTGCCTTTCTTTACGTTTTTGACAGCCACTCTTCATATTTAGCGATCATAGACTGTACGCACTCCACTGCTGGCTGGCTGCTGCACCGCGACACAGCAGCAAGTAGCGTTGCACTGATCAGCACACAGATTTAACGCATCGCGCTTCTACCAGAACTGGACCGTACCATTTCGCAAAAGGGGGAGGGTTAAATGACAATATGTTGAAGAACTCAAGAAATAGACAACCTTGTTCAATTAGCTCATTTTACCAGATGGAATATTGCATTGTTGTTATTTCAAAAGTCTTATTAAAATCATTAAAAGCATATTATCAGCCCTTTAAAGGGCCCCATGGCAGTGCTGGGCCCCTAGAATTGTTCTAACCTTTTCCCCCCCGGCGGCGCCCATGGATGCAGTCAAGGGATCGGCTGATTAGATAACGGCATAAAAAAAAAACAGCAGGTGGATGGGTGTTCCTAATAAAGAGGTTGGTGAGTGTAGATCATTCCAGTGCCACAGTATATGGAGATGTTGATTTACCAGAGAATATTTAATTGATCCCTAAACTGGATGATTTAATAACCATGACTCGCATTCATACTACTCATAAAGAATGGCAAAGTACACTATATTGTAACTAGACAAGCTTCAGACTGATCAGAGATGTAGATCATTACTTTGCTGCTGAATATATAGGCAACTGGGAAACGTGAGTCAAGCCTACTTACGGTATAAGGACGCAGACTTGCGTGTTCTAATGGTCTTCACTCGTTGGGTGGAGGGCACAGGGTGGAGGTCAGTGGGATCGATCTCGCCCTCTTCCCTTCGAGCTGAAAGCTCTGGGTGGGAAAATATTTCCTGAATGCCACTGCCATGTCCATGTCCTCAGTAAACCCCAGCTTCGTGCGCATACCATGATTCAGCAACTGCAGCTGGAGCAGCTGAAAGAGCGACAGGAAGTGATGACTGGAGAACCTGAGCCGAGCCAAACCAAAGTCGTTGACCCATAATGGTTCAAACTGCGTCCGTTAAGCAGTGGGTTTGGACAAGGTACCACGTCAGTTTAGTTCTAGGCTTCGTTATTGATGAGGGTATGACTCTCACTTCCCACAGTACAAGAAATCCTGCTTTCTTTCACACGTTTAGTGCTTGTATAAACCTCTGTCCATCTCTCTCTGGCTAGCTGATTGCGCTTGGCCTCTCCAGTTTCCTGTTGGTCCCCTCAGGGCCTCGTATGACTTCCTTCCATCTTGATGGTCTGTGAATAGTTTGTGAATCTTCTTTCCTATCCCTGCTTTACAAAAAACACACGTTTACAAAGGTAAACCTTTCTTCCTTTTTGATCTTCAAACCACAGAAATCCCAGAGTTTGAGCCATAATTCATATTCCCTCTTTGACCTCGAGTGCGTTTTTGGAAGTACCTGACAAACGCTTCAATTTTATATAATCAGCCAAAATATGGAAGTGTGTGGAGAGATTTGATGTATATTTTTATTCATGGCGATCAGGTGAAGCAATGTCGGTTTAGCTTAATGTGAATTCCATTGAATTTGGAGCCAACTTGAGGATCATGTTATGTTGTGGACTGTAGGTAAGATTTGATTTCTAGATTTGGGAACCACATGAAACCAACTGATCTCTCATTTCGAGGTTTGTTATTTAAATAATATTGTCTGGTGTTGAGTAGTGTATCAGAAATATTCTATTCAGCTAGCATGATACTGAATGAGTCAGAGACAAGTAGCTGAATGGAATATATCTGATAGACCATGAAAAAAAGTTGTTGTTGTTGTTATTATTATACATACACACTCTCCATATCCACATTCTCGAAGGACAGTGCTAGCTTACCCGTGATTTGGCACTGTTAGCGCGGCAGTGCAGTTACCTTCCAGCTGGTGTAGCGTTCATCAGTAGTGTTAGCTAGTGTTGTAGTCGAGTCACGAAACCTCGAGTCCGAGTCCAGTCTCGAGTCCCCAGTGTTCAAGTCTGAGTCGAGTCCAAGTCATTAAAAAAAATTTTGAGTCGAGTCCCGAGAACATGACCCCAACTGCACCATTTGATGGTGGCTGTTACTGCCTTTATGTGAAAGCGTCTCTGCTACTGTGTCGGACTAACGTTCCTGCTCGACTGCCTCGTTTTAGGCCCTGTCCACACGGCAACGGATTCAGGTGACTCCGATACAATTGCTTATCGTTTAGGCCTGGCGTCCACATGGCACCGGCGTTTTGGGTGCCCAAAACGCAATCTTTTTGAGAACGGGTTCCAGAGTGGAAAGATCTGGCAATGTTGCCGTTGCGAAGTCGTCTGGATGAGTAGAACGGATTTGTTTACGATGATGTCACAACCACATAACTGTCAGTGCTTCACGCCAGGTAGAAGTGTAACGAACTCGATGCGAGTTGTCAACAAATCCTATAACTTGGTTCATGAAACGCGCTTACAAAATATTTTCACTGTGAATATTTATTGTGTAATGGTGCAAAGTGAGAGAGAGAGAGAGACTCTGCCCTTAGGGCAGAGTCAATCCCGCCAGCAAAAATAGGGAAAAAAAGGAGCGATCTCACCTCTTCAGATGTTGGTTTAAGTCCTACAATACATTCCTCAAAAAGGGCGTAGAAGAGCAAATTAATCCATCAACGTGTAGCATTCAATTTATTCCGGAGCATTAAAGACGCCGCCTTCCGCGTAGAATCATACGTCATCCTCGCCGCCATATTGGATGGGTCAAAGCGGAGAATAAAGATTAGCTGCGTTTAACTGTACCAACAGGTTTGCCGTCCAAACGAGATCACATGGGATTACCTTTCACAGGTGAGAAACAACAAATTAATCCATCAACGTGTAGCATTCAATTTATTCCGGACCATTAAAGACGCCGCCTTCCGCGTAGAATCATACGTCATCCTCGCCGCCATATTGGATAGGTCAAAGCGGAGAATAAAGATTAGCTGCGTTTAACTGTACCAACAGGTTTGCCGTCCAAACGAGATCACATGGGATTACCTTTCACAGGTGAGACTGGAAAAATACTTTTCATTGTATTTGGTCATTATAATGTAATTTTACGAACAGATTTTCCTGACTTTGTGGCTAATATGAAGTCTCACGCATAATAGTTTATGCGCATGCGTCCTTACTATTTCTATTGTTCTGGTGTCTCCGAAGGGACCGTCTTACAGCGCCCCTAGAGGTGTGGCATGTGTATTGCATCGTTTTCAGCAAGCGTTGCGTTGCCATATGGACCTGATATTTTACTGATCGTTGCCCATTTGGACGCGATATATTTTTAAATAACATCTCGTTGCCGTTGTCGTGTGGATGTAGCCTTAGTTAACAGTCTACAGATAAAAAGCTTGTTCATCGCTCAGCAAGCCCCACCCACTATCAACAGGACAAATAACATGAGAGGGTTAACACTAGCTAGTTCATCGCTCAGCAAGCCCTGCCCACTATCAACAGAGCAATGAACATAGCGTGTTGCTTCCTTCTCTGGGTGGAGTCTTGCCAAATGACGATTGACCTTCGAGGTTGTCCCCGTTGTTAACGTTAGTTTGTTCCTGAACATGACGTATGAATAGGTGAATGTGCATTCTCTTGCACAAAATTAGTATAAATTAATGTAGATATATCTTATGCCAAACTATTATGGCATGCTACAAAAAATAAAGAAAAAATCCAAGTCGTCGTCTCCAATTTACTAGTCCGAATGTAGTTAATGCACGAGTCCAAGTCATCAGTGCTCAAGTCCAAGTTGAGTCACAAGTCCTTAAAATTAGGACACGAGTCTGACTCAAGTACTACAAGCCTGGTGTTGGTGAACGCTAATAAAGCGGTCAGGCCAGTGCTATCGAGAGCCAGTAGCACAAGCTAACGACCCAGAGACTAAGATTTCTATCTCCAGATTCTTCTTCCACGCTGCATGCTCACCACGGTATTTTCACTCCGACTTGAGTATTCATTTCCCTGTGTAATTTACTTAACTACTTTTAAAATCAACATCGGCAACTACGCACAATGGAGCAACCTGGCAGCCAAAATTCTCTCAACCTTCTGTATTTAATGAACCAAACCTGGCGGCCGTGTTTATTTACAAATGGTCACGATCGGTCACTAGCGCGGAAGTTTTACATCATGTCTTTTTTTTCTTTCCAGTTTTTCAAGGTCTGTTGACGTGTGGGGTCCCCGCTTTCCAAATATGCCTGAAGAATATCTAAAGTTTTGGTAGCCTTTCGGGTGTTCAAAGCGTCTTTCTCTTTCCCGGTGAACAAAAATGCTTGTGCGTATACGCAGTAGAAAACTTGAACTGGATATTTGGATCAGCTCTGACATGTGACGTCATGTTGTTGTCTTGACAACCATGCAATATCGTATGCTACCAATATTGCATGCTATCAAACCAAATGAACGAAACCCGCTAGAAGGGAATAGAACACGTTTTTATTCCATGGAAAAAGTGTCCTGTATGTTTATCTATGTGGCGGGATTCGAACGTTATTCGGATTGAACAGATGGTGTGTTCTAAATGGATAGATTTGAATGATTTTTGAATTGGAGGTGTACTATTATTTTTTTATTTCTTTAATTTTTAATAAAAAGACAGCTTAAAGGTACTAGAGCTGTGGCTCAGGACTGAGATCCTTTGGGGCAAAAGTTTTTAACTTTCATGTGGACACCAGTGAGCACACGTACAACATGAGCTTTGCAGAGGCCACACCCACTTTTGGTTGAAATCTGGATGCAGATCTATTTGGAGCGTTAAACACACAGCACAAATAGATCCAGACACACATTCTGGCATTTCATTACACCCCTAATGCATTAAATGTGTATGTAAATGTACTGTATATCAGGACTTGCTTTAACAGGTGGTTTGTAATGTACTGACTTAAATGAGTATCCATGGCGTCTCCATGGTGTATGGCTTCAATCTGGAACGGTATGCTGATGATGAATAGAACCCTCATGTTGGTAGATGTTATTCTTTCTACATTTTGTCCAGAGCTATAGCTGTATTTCATCTGAGCTTGAGGAAGCACAGTCCAATATTTCTCTTTTTCCTTCTGTCTAATATCCTGTGTTCCTACTCTGAGTGTTTCATTAGTGGCTCAATCGCTCTCCCGTCTTTCCCCCGTAGGACGAACTGGATCTCACCGACAAGAACAGAGAGGCCATGTTTGCCTTGCCTGCTGAGAAGAAATGGCAGATCTACTGCAGCAAGAAGAAGGTTGGTGTTTTTACTCCTAAGCTCTTAAGCGTTTCCAAACTTGCTTCTCAAGTTCCCGTAAGACCTCTTTGCTGTTCTAGAATATTCGATAAAGAGTTGGCAGACAAAAAAAGCAGGATGATGACTCGCTTTTAGACAAAAGAACTGTAAAACTTTCTTTCTTTTTATGATTACTGCTTTGAAATGGAAATGTGTAACCACCGCTCCCAAAACCGCAAAGCCAAGATGTCCAGCATACTCCTCACACTTATCTGCCGAGCAGGGCTGATACTTGCGTTTGTGGTCGGCCACACTCAGGATATTACTCTCTCTCCCTCTCTCTGATTACAGCTAGAGGGCTGTGGCGGCCAGCGAAAGCCTTACCGGATCTCACATTAAACAAATGCACATGGCTGTCCTCTGGATCATGTATTGGTAATTGCTGTTCCTTTGGCAGAGTGAACAGAAACCAGTGCAGTTCTGGTTTGGCATCCTGCTGATTTTAGACCTTGACAGTCATTTCATCGTTGTAAACCTACAGCACACACTCAGATCTGCAACACTGACCTTTCTGCAGTCTGTTACAGCCTCTGGTCAGGATGGCCGTGTTGGTATTGGAGGCAGGGTGGGGTGGTGTGCAGTTTTGTAAGTGTGTGGTTTGGAGCAGAAAAGGGGTTACTGCCATGCCTGCTGGAACCAAGTCATCTGCAGCCAATGTTCTCTCTCTTTCTGACAGTTTAAAAAAAAAAAAGCCTGACGGGTCTCCCGTCAGTGCAGAATGTTCGAAAGAAGGAGAAGAAAAGGGAACCAGAACCAAGCGAGGGTTTGCTCGGAAAAACGTTGCGAAGAAAAACAAAAAGCTTATTCACGTTGGCGGCAGTGGAGAAGGACTTGCGTGAATCGCACACACGCCAGATTAAAACGCAGCACAATGTATACAAAGCGTCAGACTTTCTGTGACAAAAGAAAGTACTTACTGGAAAGTGGTTAAACGAAAAAGAAATTCGAACCCCTTGTTCTGTGCTATAAAGTCGCGCATAGCTAGGTGACAAGGATATTCAGAGACGCACTCAGACTTGGAATATTCCAGACACCAGACTGTTTTGTTTGGCTCACTGAATGTAAAGTTGTGCTGATGCAATTTGATTCAAACACTGGCAGCGGTTAAAGTTCTGCGCTCAAGCCGAGCAGTGCTTCAGTGGTTGAAAGCTTGGACTACTTATTTGAAGGTTGTGAGTTTAAATCCCAAAACTACAAAGCAGCCAGTGTTGGGTTACTGAGCATTGCTCTTCAAGGAGAACTGAAGGCAATTTTTTTATATCATCAAAATTCTATTTATCTCATTTTATTAAATATCGGAATGCGTTTCGATCGCTATTTTGTCGCTGCTATAGCGAGTTCTGAGTGTTTGAAATGTGCTCTGTAATATATCGGTCCGTATGTCAATGCAATGGGCGTAAACGAGATTCGTTGAGACCTGTGCGAGACATCGTAGGACGGGAGTAAAACGTACAGCGGAAATCAAAGTGACCGACATCTGCCAACGTCGTCAAAAGACGCGCGTGCCCTCTTTCGAATGCTGACGGAATCAAGACGGAAGTTTTGTTTGTTTTGATAGCAATCAGGAAAGTTTGAAAAAAGTCGGCAGTAATCGTCATTTAAACTCGTTTTTGTGCAATACTTCGTTTGGAAAACAGTTTTCAAAATGGCGGCGCTGACACCTGGCTGACACTTGACGTTTCGAAGCCTCGCACAAGTCTCGTGAAGATCGTGCGGATAAGCGACGCCTGCCGTGGACCAAACGAACTCAATTCAACACGGCTAAAAGCCGAATAGGCCGATAAGTATAATATTTAATTGCAATTAGTTGCCAATATGAGTCATGATACAAGGTTACTGAATAACACGTTAATTAAGAAATAAAGCAAGTTTAAAAATGACTTCAGTTCTCCTTTAACCTTCAGCTGTATACCTTTTTCACTTTACTTTGGATTAAAGCATCAGGCAAATGCAAACAAGACTGGAAGTTTAGGAGTTTAAATCCCAGGACAGCCAGATCCATAGAACTGTTCCAGAGTCTGATATTGCTCGGTGACCTAAATATATGGGGGGGAACATGACTGGGCATGCCGGTCTATAAAAATAATCAGTGTTGGGGTGGTGTGATGTGGCCCGATGCGAAGTGGGCTTACTGTTAACAGCCAGATGTTTGTTCTTCAATAGCAGCATGTTTCTGAAGGCCCCCCCCCCCAAAAAAAATAATGCAGCAATTTGCCTGCGATTACAATTTTTAACCATTTATAGTTACTATGTTATGTTGTGGAAAATTCCCAAAAGAAGCTCCTGCTATCTTGTGCATTGTAGCAGGTTTTTGTTTCCTCTCTTTTCTCTCGTCGAAGACCAAAACTATTCCATCCTGAAGTTGTGACTGAAAACCTAAAATAACCGCTTTATCTCTGACTGCTACAAAGCACTTGGACACTCCTTTCCAAATGTCTCCTCACAGTGCATTTATTAACAATTACACAAGTTTTATAATGTGTTGTATTTGGAGCAACAAGTTCGTTAGTTGTTATAGAAACAATGCGTGTTAAAATGCTTTGCGTGCGAAATAATATACAAACCCCATTTCCAGAAAAGCTGGGATATTTTCCAAAATGCAATAAAAACAAAAAAAGTGATTGTTAATTCGTGTGAACCTTTTATTTACCTGACAAAAGTACAAAGAAAACCTTTTCAATAGTTTTACTGACCAACTTGATAGTATTTTGGAAATATAAACAAGGTTAGAATTTGATTCCTGCGACACGCACTCAAAAGTTGGGACAGAGACATTATTACTATTGTATTGCATCACCTTTTCTTTAACACTTTTTTTTTAATCATATGGGATCTGAGGATATGAACTGTTGCAGCTTTGCAATTGGAATTTTTATCCATTCTTGCTTGATACAAGGATTCCGCTGCTCGACAGTCTGTAGTCCCCATTGTCTGTCTGATTCTCCTCTTCAGGATGCCACATACATACATTCTCAATAGGAGACAGATCTGGACTGGCAGCAGGCCAGTCAAGCACATGTACTCTGTCTACGAAGTCATGCTGTTGTAACCTGTGCAGAATGAGGCTTGGAATTGTCCTGCTCAAATGAGCATGGACTTCCTGGGAAGAGACGTTGCCTTGATGGCAATATGTGTCTCTGGCACGGTGGTGTAGTGGTCGCCTCACAGCAAGAAGGTTCTGGGTTTGAGCCCAGCGGCCAGCGGGGGCCTTTCTCTGTGGAGTTTGCATGTTCTCCCCGTGTCTGCATGGGTTTCCTCCGGGTGCTCTGGTTTCCCCACAGTTCAAAGACATGTAGTTAACGTGGGGTGGCCTTGGGCTGAAGAACCCTTGAGCAAGATAAGTAACCCCTGACTGCTCCCCGGGCACTGGAGTGTGGCTGCCCACTGGGGTGTGTGTGTGTGTGTGTTTTTCACTGCTTCAGATGGGTTAAATGCAGAGGATGAATCTCACTGTGCTTGAAGTGTGCATGTGACAAAGGTTTCTTCTTCTTCGAATCCCAATATGTGCCTCTTCGTCAATGGTACCTTCACACGTGCAACTTGCACATGCTGTGGGCACTGATGCGCTTTTTTTGGTGTGAAGTTCACTGATCCAACTTTTTTTGAGTGTGTTGCAGGAATCAAATTCTAACTTTTTTGTTTATATTTATAAAATGCAATTACACTACTGTAAATCTTTGTACTTTTGTCAGTTAAATAAAAGTTCATGTGAATTAACAAACCACAGGTTTTGTTTTTTATTGTATTTTGGAATATATCCCAACTTTTCTGTAGATGACACTGGGAAATAACCACATGCATTTTTCATACAAACTACATCCGGGACATTTGAGCACTACAGCTGTGACGATAGGATATTAATTGTTTTTGATAAATTTGGGTACTTTTTTGTGTCTATACAATAAAAAGAGAATCACACGTTGGCTTGAAGATATGAAGTTTATCTTCTCGTGTTGAAAATCTCACATTGTTTTCGAAATGCATCGCGGATCTGAGTGATGTATTTAAATAATATTGGCTGGCGTTGAGTGGTCTATCAGATTCTGTTCAGCTAGCATTATATTAAATGAGTTGATGAGTAGCTGAATGGAATATATTTGATAGACCATGAAAAAAGCCATTTATTATTATTATTATTATTATTATTATTATACATAAACACACTTTTTTTTTTTTTTTTTTTTTTTTCATATCCGCATACTCACCTTCCAGCCGGTGTAGCGTTCAGACTGTTCCCATGGTAACGGCATGATGATCACTTTCACTCTTTCGGTTTCGATTGGTTTCTCTTTTGCTGTGGGAACGCCCACTGTAAACAGGATAAAATCTGTCAGCCATAGTTTAGGCTATTTGGAGGTAAAACTTATTGGCACGTGGATTTTATGCGCTTCGGATGATTCAGGACAGCGATTCAATTCAATCTTGAGAACTGCGACACTGATAAGTGGTGTCTTTTGTTACTTCAACTTGATCCGGCCAAAGATCAGCTCGAGTAAGCGTAAATATTTCTCCTGTTTATTATGAGCAGATCGGTTGATATGCGTGCGCTGTAATGCAGACACAGGAAAAATGACTGAGCAAATTTTTCCAGAGTTAAAAGTATTTTCCTCAAAATAGTTAATTTTGTTCTATTTTGAGTTTAGAGAGTAAAAGTTGGAGTGGGAGCAAAATTAGAGTAATTGTGTAACAGAGTTGGTTGTGGCTCTGAACCGAGTAAAATAGTACAAGAGTTAATTTCAAGACACACAGAGTCAAATACCAAAATAAAGTCAAATCCCAGATAAATGAAGGTGTCGTAAAAAGCAGTTTTGGAACTGTTGGAATGAGTGAAAAAACATGACCTTACCCATTGTGACTTGGCCCGATGGGATTAAGACTTGGCAGTGGGAGGGGTTTTCACTCTTCTCATTGAATGGAATGGAAATTTTTTTACTCTTCTCACTGAATACCCCTCACACTGCCAACCCTTTATCCCAAAACAATAGGACACAATAAATTTTTTTTTTTTTTTTGATGGCCAGTTAATTGTCCAAATCAATGGAGCAGATTTAAGTTTTTGTGCTTGATCCATTCCTCAGACTGAACAGAATCACCAAGTGACCAAAATGGTTTGACATATGCGTTTTTGTTTTCCCCACACACATTCCAACACAGTTCTAAAACTGCTTTTTACAATGTCGTCTTCATTTGTTATTTTTTAAGTACAATCATGACATGCATACTACATAGATCTCATCTCATCATCTCTAGGCGCTTTATCCTGTTCTACAGGGTCGCAGGCAAGCTGGAGCCTATCCCAGCTGACGAAGGGTGAAAGGCGGGGTACACCCTGGACAAGTCGCCAGGTCATCACAGGGCTGACACATAGACACAGACAACCATTCACACTCACATTCACACCTACGCTCAATTTAGAGTCACCAGTTAACCTAACCTGCATGTCTTTGGACTGTGGGGGAAACCGGAGCACTACAGGTTTACCTTTGAGCGTGCACTGACAGTTCCATCATTCTGTCACTAAACAAACAGATGATCACACCGAGGTACTCGCTGACCATATTTATTAGTTTGGTCCTGCGTTTCCTTTCCTTCGTATATAACATTAACGTCTTTTCTTCTCGCGTTCTGTTACTGTAGTCGGTCTTTCACGTTTCACACACTCGCGTCTTCCAGTTTTCTCTCCTGCTTCAAACTTGTATCCCACAATGCCTTGCGTGAACGGCAAAAGACCACCATGGGATGCATGACATAGTATCTTGAATTGGGTCATGGTGAAGCAGGAAAAAATAGCGGAGAATTTAGGGCCACATGGCTCTAAATTCATTAATTGTAACATTTAAAAAAAATAATAATAATAAATTGGAAGTCTGTGATTCGAATTCAGTAGCTTTCGGTCACTAAACAAAAATAATTGGGTGTCGGGGAAAGTTTCTTTTTATGACCTACGCTTGAAAAATCGGAAAGGCAGTCTAGCTTTAAGTCTGTGCTTGAGTGTATTCTATGGAAAAAGTGTCCTGTATGTATAATAATTCCTGATATTTCACTCTGACATCACTCCCAGTGTTTTCCTGCTGACTTGATGCGTGTTGTGAAAATGGCGAACTGGTGCAAAATTTAAAATTCTTTTGATTAACTTTTATTTTTTGTGGATGTCTACTCTCGTTGAAAAATATTTCACTTGTTCGCTTTGCTCACTCGTGAATATGTTCACCACTCGAAGATAAACTTCATCTCTTCATGCCACTATGTAATATCCTCTATATACACACATTTTATATGCATGTTATATGAAAAGCTAATCTGATGCTTGTTAATAGATAATTTTTTTTTTTTTTAAGCATGCTTGTTAGTTTGTGAATATTTTGGCCACCTTCCAAAAGTTTCGTTTCAGGCTGCACTGTGGTCACTTATCCATGGAAACTGTATAATCAAGTCCAGACTATAATCCACATTTTTCTATGGTAGATTATTCTGTAATGGTATAAAGGCACACAAAGTACCGTAGTTTGATGACCCGCATTGACACTATAACAGCTCCATAACCGAGTAGCCATAATGGCCTTAATAAACACCCTGGTACGTGTTCCAGCTCCAGTGAGAAGATCTTGGCCGTCAGATAGATGTTGTGCAACAGTGCTGGCTGTATGCGCATGTTTGCGTGCTTGTGGTCGAGACCTTGTTGTAAACGGTTCATGCACTTTTCGGTTATGGTAATGCATTCGGAGTGACTTGATTGCATTGATTTGAAGTAAGCGGAGGCACAGTCACTCTTTGTGTTTGCTTGCAGGTCTTGAACTCGCCGTTTATTTGGATTGGACTTTCGGGTATTAGGGTGTCATTATAAGATATGTTGTAAAGTAAATAGAAAGTTCTTTGAGTCTTGTATTATTTCTCTTGGAAGCATATATTTCTTCCTATTTTGTCAGCTCCAGCTTAACAAGGAAGCGGAGAATGAATGGAAACTTTTTTTTTTTCTTCAGTCTTGAACTAGTGGCGTTTTCTAAAGAAGTGTTTTTTCCTTCTCTTCCCCAATTCAAGAATGAGCCTTTTCCTGGCTGTTGTCCTGCAGAAGTAGTGTGTTGTTTTGACGAAATGGTATAAATAGGGTAAGAAATGTCTGAGCTCTTGTTATGAATAATCAGTTTACTCCAGACTTGTATTAATTTATGACATATGACCATTAAAATAATTACCTCTTCTATGAATAGCACATGTAGTTTAGAAAATGGCAGCGGGTCCCCTAACTTCACGACCGAGGGAATGGACAGATCTGGATAAGCTGAAATCAGATCTCTGAATTGGAGTGCAGGGATAAAGCAGGGCATCGCCTGCTGAGATGTTGGATCCTGGCAAAATGGTTTTCTGACCTCAAAAACATGGCTGATTACTGTTCTGGCACAGAAAAAGACATAATCTGTGTTCTAATATGATTTAAGCTAGAAGATTCTGCAGAGCGAGGCTGTTCTTGAAGGAAATAACCAGCTTCTTGTTAGCCTGTGGGAGATTCAGAGTAATTTACTGTTATGTATCTCACTGTTGAGCTTGAAAGCATGTTGCTTTAGAAAATGAGCCAAAAACAGGCCAGTGAAACTGGAATTAGTACAAAGAGAGTTTAAATTAGGGATGTAGCTGATTATGAATACATTTGTTCAGAATGAATAGATGAACAAAGTCACATGAGCAGGAGGTTTTTATCCCCCGCTGGCCGAAAGGCCCGAAGGGGGATTATGTCGTGGCGATGTCCGTCCGTCTGTTCCAGGAAGGGTGCTCGCCTTCTGAAATCAACTCCTCTCACAATTTTTGGAGGAATTTCACGAAACTTGGCAAAAGGCATTGTTTTATGTCGGTAATACGCATATTTTGTTCAAACCTCTCCCTTTAGGGTAGGCAATGGGGTGCGACAGGGTGGGCTTCTTTCCCCAAGCCTATTTAGTTTGTACATGGATGACCTGTCAAGGCAGTTGAGAGATTGCAGAACAGGGTGTATAATAGGTAACACCTTAATCAATCATATCATGTATGCTGATGACTTGGCTATTATACGGTGGTGCTTGAAAGTTTGTGAATCCTTTAGAATTTTCTATGTTTTTGCATAAATATGACCTAAAACATCATCAGATTTTCACACAAGTCCTAAAAGTAGATAAAGAGAACCCAGTTAAACAAATGAGACAAAAATATTATACTTGGTCATTTATTTATTGAGGAAAATGATCCAATATTACATATCTGTGAGTGGCAAAAGTATGTGAACCTCTAGGACTAGCAGTTAATTTGAAGGTGAAATTAGAGTCAGGTGTTTTCAATCAATGGGATGACAATCAGGTGTGAGTGGGCACCCTGTTTTATTTAAAGAACAGGGATCTATCAAAGTCTGATCTTCACAACACATGTTTGTTGAAGTGTATCATGGCACGAACAAAGGAGATTTCTGAGGACCTCAGAAAAAGCATTGTTGATGCTCATTAGGCTGGAAAAGGTTACAAAACCATCTCTAAAGAGTTTGGACTCCACCAATCCACAGTCAGGCAGATTGTGTACAAATGGAGGAAATTCAAGACCATTGTTACCCTCTCCAGGAGTGGTCGACCAACAAAGATCACTCCAAGAGCAAGGCGTGTAATAGTCGGCGAGGTCACAAAGGACCCCAGGGTAACTTGAAAGCAACTGAAGGCCTCTCTCACATTGGCTAATGTTAATGCTCATGAGTCCACCATCAGGAGAACACTGAACAACAATGGTGTGCATGGCAGGGTTGCAAGGAAAAAGCCACTTCTCCCCACAAAGAACATTGCTGCTCATTTGCAGTTTGCTAAGGATCACGTGGACAAGCCAGAAGGCTATTGGAAAAATGTTTTGTGGACGGATGAGACCAAAATAGAAATTTATGGTTTAAATGAGAAGCGTTATGTTTGTAGAAAGGAAAACACTGCATTCCAGCATAAGAACTTTATCTAATCTGTGAAACATGGCGGTGGTAGTATCATGGTTTGGGCCTGTTTTGCTGCATCTGGGCCAGGACGGCTTGCCATCATTGATGGAACAATGAATTCTGAATTATACCAGCGAATTCTAAAGGAAAATGTCAGGACATCTGTCCATGAACTGAATCTCAAGAGAAGGTGGGTCATGCAGCAAGACAACGACCCTAAGCACACAAGTTGCTCTACCAAAGAATGGTTAAAGAAGAATAAAGTTAATGTTTTGGAATGGCCAAGTCAAAGTCCTGACCTTAATCCAATCGAAATGTTGTGGAAGGACCTGAAGCGAGCAGTTCATATGAGGAACCCCACCAACATCCCAGAGTTGAAGCTGTTCTGTATGGAGGAACGGGCTAAAATTCCTCCAAGCCGGTGTGCAGGACTGATCAACAGTTACCGGAAACATTTAGTTGCAGTTATTGCTGCACAAGGGGGTCACACCAGATACTGAAAGCAAAGGTTCACATACTTTTGCCACTCACAGATCTGCAATATTGGATCATTTTCCTCAATAAATAAATGGCCAAGTATAATATTTTTGTTTCATTTGTTTAACTGGTTCTCTTTATCTACTTTTAGGCCTTGTGTGAAAATCTGATGATGTTTTAGGTCATATTTGTGCAGAAATGGAGAAAATTCTAAAGGGTTCACAAACTTTCAAGCACCACTGTATCTCCCTGTAGTGCAGGATTCCAACAGCTTCTCAATATATGCTCAGACTATGGGGTCAAGTTTGACATTAAGTATAATGCCAAAAAGAGCATAGTAATGATATGTAGGACCAAGGAGGATAAACATCTTAAATTTCCAGGGTTCCACTTATCTGGTCAACCCGTCTGTGTGTACCAGTGCAAAATATCTAGGCCACATCAATGATAAATTGGAGGATGATGCTGACATGCTTGGACAGAGAAGGACACTGTATGCCCAAGCCAATGTGTTAGTAGGGAAATTTCACTGTTGCTCTGATGAGGTGAAGGTGAACCTGTTCAGAGCGTATTGTACCCCTATGTACACAGCTCCCCTTTGGGTCAGGTATAAAAGAGAGTTTGCGCAAACTCCAGGTTGCTTACAACGACTGCCTCAGAATATTGCTTAAGAAGTCCAGGGGTAGTAGTGCCAGCGAGCTGTTTTGTAACTTAAGATTAACCACCTTTCAGGCCACCCTGAGAGGACTGATGTATAAATTCCTAGGTAGGCTGCAGGGGTCCCAGAACAATCTCATTATGGAGTTGACCAATCCAAGGTACAGTTCTGTAAGATATCAGTCCTATATGTGGAAACACTGGTACTTGTGCATACTATAGGAAGGGCATTAATATATCTCATCTCATCTCATATCATCTCTAGCCGCTTTATCCTGTTCTACAGGGTCGCAGGCAAGCTGGAGCCTATCCCAGCTGACTACGGGCGAAAGGCGGGGTACACCCTGGACAAGTCGCCAGGTCATCACAGGGCTGACACATAGACAACCATTCACACTCACATTCACACCTACGCTCAATTTAGAGTCACCAGTTAACCTAACCTGCATGTCTTTGGACTGTGGGGGAAACCGGAGCACCCGGAGGAAACCCATGCGGACACGGGGAGAACATGCAAACTCCACACAGAAAGGCCCTCGCCGGCCACGGGGCTCGAACCCGGACCTTCTTGCTGTGAGGCGACAGCGCTAACCACTACACCACCGTGCCGCCCTCATATATTTATTTATTTACTTATTTATTGTGATTTTACAACTGTCACAATGTATGTTTGTTTTGTACTGTACATGTTTTTTATGTTTAATTGGACGTTGGAGTCTGTAATAAAGTGATTGATTGATTGATTGATTGATTGATTGAATTCAGTCACATCTTACCAGAGTTGGAGCCCTTGATTAACAAAAATTATACTTGGGCAATTTCATGAAGGTGTGTTTGCCTTCTGAAATCAACTCCTCTCATAATTTTTGGACGAATTTCTCGAAGCTTGCCAAAAAGCGTTGTTATATGATGGTAATACACATCGTGATTTTTAATTTCGTTTGTGAAAATTTTCCCAGAGTTTTGACCCTTGATTAAATAACTTGTACTTTGACGATTTCATGAGGGTGTACGTTCTTCTGAAATCAACTCCTCTCACAATTTGTGGAGGAATTTCACCAAACTTGGCAAAAGCCTTTGTTATATGACCATTATACACACGTTGAAATTTCGTTTAATTTGGTCAAATTTTACCAGAATTGTTCCCTTGATTATTAAACTTTTGGCAATTTCATCAAGGTGTGCTTGCTTTCTGAAATCAATTTCCCTCACAATTTTTGGAGCAATTTCATGAAACTTAACAGGATTCTTTATTACATGTTGGTAATATGCAGATTGTAATTTCGTTAAATTCGGTCACATTTTACCAGAGTTATGGCAGAGTTGCCAGTGGGGGATATTGTACTCTCAGAGCACTCTTGTTCCTTTCATGCAGGCGTTCGTTTGTTCGTTCGTTCATTCATTCATCCTTAGTCACTGCCTGGTCAGGGTCACAGTGGTTTAAATTAGGCGACGTTTGGGGAAATGGAACCAATTAAAAATGGGAATATTGAGAGTAGGTAAAAAGAAAATAACCCTGTGAACAGGATTAAAAACACAGCCCTGCATGCACTTCTAGTTGGGACCAATAAGCTACTTGCGTTCAGTGATACGAAAAAGTTTCCATTTGGAAATGCTAAGCTCTGACATTTCCAGCATCGTTGTTTTACGTTTGTTGGTACAGTGAGAGAGCAAATTATCCTTCAGCTTTCTCTAATTATGCCTTTATTTACACTACCGTTCAAAAGTTTGGGGTCACTTTGAAATGTCCTTATTTTTGAAAGAAAAGCACTGTTCTTTTCAATGAAGATCACTTTAAGCTAATCAGAAATCCACTCTATACATTGCTAATGTGGTAAATGACTATTCTAGCTGCAAATGTCTGGTTTTTGGTGCAATATCTCCATAGGTGTATAGTAGTGGTGTGTCGTTCACGAACGAGCCGTTCTTTTTGAACGAGTCTTCGAAGTGAACGACTAGAACTAGTTCGCGCTGCCGGTCGTTCGCGAATCAGCAGTCTCTGCTCGCTGGCAGCAGGGCGGTCGCTGAATCTCGGTCGTTGGCGAATCAGCAGGATCTGTTCAGTAGCAGAAGGGTGTCCAACTTGCATTTTGATCTGTGCAGAGCAGCGCCACTTTACTTCTTTAAGGGCTATCTGAGCCCTATTATCAGAGCGTTGACACATGCCAGGTCTTTAGTTTACAATTTAGAGCTCTCACTCAGCAATACATTTCAGTTCACAGCGAACGAGCTCAGCAGTTCGCGAACGAACGAACGAACAGCCAGCCTGCCTGCTGCCATACTGGGCTGGGCGCATAGCAACGGTTTCCATGACTGTGATAAACAATGAAGAACGTGGCTCTGGAGATCGCGGCATACTGTGTTCGTTTTTTTAATGTTAATGCAATTTGTAATAAAGTGGTTTGTTCTTTGTAATGAGCGTTGCTGTTGAATATGAGCAAAATGGGTGTTACTTAATGGGTTTAAAGGAGGTCTCTTGCTCGAACAGCTGGAAAAGGTCTCGCTAGACGTGACGTCAATCGAATGTTCGTGCATAACAACCGTTTCCATGTCCATGACCAGGCCAAACAATGAATGATCATGAATGCAGCAGAGACACATCGCAGGCTACTGTTCGCTGAATACGATGACTTGGTTATTCTCTGAAATGAGTGTTGCTGTTAAATAAGCAATTTTTTTTTTTTGCTTAATGGGTTTGAGAGAACAACTGCATAGCCGGCAGACCATGGCTCTACTAAAATAAATATAATAAATATAAAAACAGCTTTATTCTCATCTACATTTAATTAACTTTCAGAGCTTTGTTTATGTAGTCTTTTTCAGATAATGCTAGGATAATGTTTTTCTTCCATCTTTTTCTCAAGCACATTGTAATGTATGAGAATCTATTGTGGATGGCACCTCTGCCGCCTCTCGTTCACTCAAGATGAACTAAACTTCGGACGACAGCCATTGTTGTGCCGCTTTGGTGTGACGTCATCAAAATGAACGAGTGAACGAACTGAACGAACGAATTTCTTTGCTGAACTGACCGACATGAACGAACTGGCGGAAATGAATCGCCATGTCCCACCAATAGTGTATAGAGGCCCATTTCCAGCAACTCTCACTCCAGTGTTCTAATGGTACAATGTGTTTGCTCATTGCCTCAGAAGGCTAATGGATGATTAGAAAACCCTTGTACAATCATGTTAGCACAGCTGAAAACAGTTGAGCTCTTTAGAGAAGCTATAAAACTGACCTTCCTTTGAGCAGATTGAGTTTCTGGAGCATCACATTTGTGGGGTCGATTAAATGCTCAAAATGGCCAGAAAAATGTCTCGACTATATTTTCTATTCATTTTACAACTTATGGTGGGAAATAAAAGTGTGACTTTTCATGGAAAACACAAAATTGTCTGGGTGACCCCAAACTTTTGAACGGTAGTGTATATCGGGCATTTTATTCTATCCACATTCACTGGATATGAGCAATTGTGCGCTCTGATAGCATAGTAGTAGAGTAGCCAATCAGCTCATATACTGCGAGTAGAGAAAAATAAAATGGCAACCAACGAGGATGAAATAAAAACTGTACTTGAAGACAACCCCCCCCCCCAAAAAAATGCAACAAAATATGAAATAAAAGTATTTGATGGTAAGAACGTCCTCCCCACCCAAGAATTATCACATTTTTTTCACCAATTGCTACTGTCATTTTGCTGGTTTGTTTCCACTGTAAGCAGAAATGATAACTTTTATATAGTGCCATTTGTGTACAATGTCAAAAATAAATCTCAATACAACCAATTATCTAAAAAAAACAATAGCTAAAAATATATAATACAATAAAAATACATTAAACTAAAATATAGTACTGCCACTAATTAACAAAATTCATAAATGAAATCAAAATGCAGCCATAAACAAAGGCGTCTTCAACTAGCCTTTAAAAACAGTGATTTTTTTTTTTTTTTTTAATTTCACGGAGACGAGAAGGAAGGCTGTTCCATAAAATTGGTGCGGCATAAGTAAAGGACCTGGCACCCTGTGTTTTACGCATGATCTCCCGAGGATCTTCTAACATTAAGCCTATTATTGGACCATAAACAGTATGAGCTCTTTTTGCTTCATGCTAATTAGATCATTAAGGTATAATGGAGCCAGTCCATAAATAGCTTTAAAAGTAAGAACAAGAATCTTAAAAGAAATTCTGCGCATAACAGGCAGCCGGTGAAGTTCATAAAGCACTAGAGTTACCGTATGAGAATACTTGGGTATGTCCATGATCAATCTTGCAGCAGCATTCTGTACACGCTGTAAAATGCGACCTGTACGTTAGGAAGTCCGTACATTAAACTATCAGTGATCAAGACTAGATGTAATTAAAAGCATGGACAAGTGTACACAGACTTTCCTGAGACAAATACTTCTTAATTCTCTTAATATTTTGCAAATTAAAGAAATGCACTGCCACATGCCTTCGTAATATGCGTTGATGGACATTTTATCATCAAACCAGACACCTAAATTCCGAGCACTGGTAATAGGACTAATATCACCAATATGCAAACTACAATTCAGATCTATCTTACCAAGTTGGTGTTTGGACCCAATCAGTAACACTTCAGTTTTGTCATCGTTTAATAAGAGCCGGTCACTAATCCTCCACCTCTGAATATCCGCAATACATACTTCCATTGCCCTCATTGCAGCATCTTGATTTATCTCACCATCTGGTTTGATTTCGTTGGACGTTTTGTATAAAGTTTTTTTTTTTTTTTTTTTTTAATTTATTGTGAATTTGCAAAAAATGAAAAAATGTTCCGTTTCTCAAATTCCAGTGAATGTTGATAGAATAAGTTATTCCATTCAATCTCATTGTACATGGCTGATGGCCAACTTGGCGCTCCACGCCTTGTCGGCGATCAGCTCATATACAGCTCGATTTCGTAAAATAACTGATTGTACGAGTTAGTTATATACAGGGCTTTGAACCGGTTCAAGGAACGAAAACGAAAACCAGGAACTTTTTCTATTTCACATGGAACAGAAACGAAACCAGAAACTTTATTATTTTTTATGTTCCGGAACAGAAACGCTTATTAAAAATAATGGTAACCGGTTAATACCGGTTTTTATTTCGTTCCTCAAAGTTTCCGTAGCCTACAAATAAAAAAGTCATTCTCCTCCTGCGCAAGTTTCTATGACCCGCTGGGGTTCACTTCCTGTGTGACGTTCGCTGACTGAATGGAGAGAGCGGGAGGGTGGACTACTATCACGTCTCCACATCTTAAATAAGAGGTAAATATTGCAGTCTATCGTTATTCAAAAACGTCAATTTCAAACACGATATCAATATATTTGTCCACGTTAATGAGAGGCTCGCGAACATTAAATGACGTTAACCTCTGTTAGCCTATCAATGCATAGGGCCTGACTAGCCTTTGGTAACACACTAAACGAATTCTCTTTCATTTTTGGCACTTTTTCTGTTTGTGTAGATGGGAAGACATACTGAGAATCCAAATCGCCAACATTTGAAATAATTGTTTTGAATTATTTCTTGTCTTATTTAATGAAGGTTGTAATAGAATTAGCCTACATTTGGCTTAAGCTGGATGAGACAGAGACATAATTTTATAGCCATTTGTTAAACAGCTAACAGGGAACGTAATTAACCGTTCCGGGAACGAAATTTTTTTGTTCTAACCGGTTCGGGAACGTCTATTTAATGGTGGAACCCAAAACCGGAAACGTTAAAATTCCGTTTCTGTTCGGAACGAACCAATAGGAAAAAAATTCTGGTTCAAAGCCCTGGTTATATAAAGTGCATATTTTCTTACATTCAGTCTTGTGTATGCATGACTGTGTACAGGTTGAAGCCTTTCTCCAGCCTCCCAGAAAGAGCTTCTTAGATCAATTCAAGTAGGTTTATCATTCCTGTATATAGTTTGTATACACTGGTACGAAATGTTGTGCGTAATGGTACACAAGGCAAGATTAAGTCTAAATATATTAGTGTGAGATGAGTGCAGGACAAAGAATACACAGAACAGAATAATAAATACACAAGACATGGGCTGTACACTGTAAATTATTTGGTGCTTTCGCAGCACTAATGATATTAGTCGCAGCAATAAGTATAACTTTCCATAAAGTGTCTATAAGCGTCTAATGAAAGTCATTGACCATAATCGTGAGCTCCTGCACACATTGACTGTAACATACCACCATCGGAAGTGTAGTGGATGACCGGAAACGCAAGATCAGTATTACGAAGTGTTTGTGCAATGAACTCGAGAGATGCATCTCGGGTTGAGGAACCGTCAGAGCCAGAATTCACAGGCTGTGATGACAGTGGTGTCATTTCTACTTCTGAGGTCCCCCCAAAATGTTTCTGGGTGCATAGTGATGTTGATATTTAATTCAAGGAAAGAAAAAGAGAAACGCTTTCTTGTTTCGACAGCGTCACTTTGGGTTTAACTGCAATACTTTAACATCTTCCTGGAAAACATCATGCAGGAGACACTGACAGACTTTCATCCCTCTACAAGCATCAACGGCAGACCAATAGATGACTTGCAACCACGTGATCAAAATGTGCTACGTCATGAGCGTCCGCCATGATGGTGGATATACAAAGCAACTAGGATGGCAGCCACTGAAAGCGTGTCTGTAAACAATGCTGAATTTTCTCAGTATTACCACGATTTGAACGGTCGAGCGAAGATTCAATACAAAGAGAAGATATGCATGTGTGGTTTTGACCCATTTTTAAAAAAGTCAGACTTTTCTGAAGATAAGACGCTTCTACCGACCATCGAGTACGAGTACAGGTCATTTCGTCCAATGGTTAAGACATTTCATCCAAAGCCTTTTTCATACTCGCTATCAGTTATTTTATATTTCAGGTGTTTTTTGTTCGAAAAAAGGAGGAGCTCTCAATGGAATTTGACCGAAGCAAAACACTTTTTTTTTTTTTTTCAAGCAAATGAATGCCATAGTACGTGCACTTCAACACTAAAGAGTGTACTTGGGGGGGGGGGGGGGGGTAACCATGTTGGCTCATGCCACTTACTGACCTTGGGATGAGTCAACTCCCTTGTCACTGCAGGCTGCTCGCTTGCATGTTTGTTTCCTGCCAGATCATATTAAAGCTTTAGGCGCCGGGGGCCAGGGGCTTTTGTTTGCGAACACCTGAAATATAAAATAATTGATGGTGCATATGAAAGGATTTGGACAAAACGTCTTAACTATTGGACGAAATGTCCTGGTCCCCTCGTCTCTTCTCCGTCCTAAGCCTCAGCGTTTCCTCGCCCTCTTTCCGAATCACAGATGGAATTCTAAAAAATTGGAACATACCACAGTCCTGAGTACTGTTGTGACCGCGACCATATACAGCGCAAAGATATGGCAGAGCTAAAAGAATGCTTAAAGCAGTGGAAAAACAGAGTTGCGCACACGTGACTAAGTTTTGTATGGAATGTCACTTGACCCCGTTTTTGTAAATCTACCAACATGGCAGACATCGGAGTTTCTATTTTGCTTTGACGTCACTTGCAAGTCAAGGATATGTAACCTGCGCTTTGCTGATGACGTTGCCCTGATAGAAGGCAGTAAATCAGAGTTCCAGAAGCCTGGAAGAAGCCTCCGCAGACTACAGAATGGAGGTCAGCTCAGAGAAGAGCAAGATTTTGGTCAGCAGTTCCAGACAAGACGCATCAACAAACATCATGCTGAACAATCAGAAGCTGGAACAAGTGGACAGTTTTAAATACCTTGGGTCCACACTGACAACTGCTGGCACCTCGACCAAAGAGGTATGAATAAGACTCAGCCTAGCTACCTCTGCCATGACGAGACTGAATGTGATCTGGAGGAGCAACATCAGCTTCCCAGTAAAGATCCAATTATATGGATTTCTTGTGGTATCCATCCTCTTGTATGGATGCGAGAGTTGGACCCTAACAGCAGATTGCGAATTTAGAATTGAGGAGTTTGAACACAAGTGCTTCAGGAGACTGCTACGCATTTCCTATACAGAACACAAGACTATAACAAGTATGTCAGGCAACAAGTTAATATCCTTGCAGGTAGACAGGAACCACTCTTGGCAGTCATTAGGCGCAGAAAACTCTGCTGGTATGGACATGAGTCGCCACAACTCCCTAGCCAAAATAATTCTCCAAGGCAATGGAAGGCAAGTGCCAACAAGGCTTGGTTGGACATCAAGAGTTGGACTGATGGCAGGCTTGACACGTTTTCCTTCACCTCGCAGAGGACCGTGACCAGTGGAAGGTGTTGACCACCCAGTCTAGCATGGCACCCCTATGATCTCAGCAGTCAAGGGATAACTAACTAAACAGATCCAGATAAAGATGGTATCGTTGCCTTATATCGCTCGTGTAAATCTAGAAGCAAGGCCTCACAATGATGAACAGCTAGCCATATGGATCTCTGCAGCTTAAGCGCTTGCATTTGTTTACTTGTACATTCTGGTGTACCACAATCC
The DNA here is from genome assembly GCF_027579695.1 of Neoarius graeffei. NCBI lineage: Eukaryota > Metazoa > Chordata > Actinopteri > Siluriformes > Ariidae > Neoarius > Neoarius graeffei. Next base: position 74,383,579 of record NC_083579.1, read on the forward strand.
AGGTTGTAAGCACACTAAATATCTGGCGGAAATCTGCCAAAGGAAATATTTAGATGTCTCCTGTCTCTTTTTGTCTTTGTAACCCAAGTCGTCACTCCAGTGGAATAATGAGGAACACGTTTTCCAAATTTCTTCAGTTCGTATTATCAGCATTCTGTGCGAAAGCCTGAAGCCATCCTCCATGACTGCAGTCTCACATAATGAGCTCTAATTGAAGGAAACGTCAATTTGTGCAGTAATTTAAATGTCCTGTGTGGTTCTTTTCTCTGGCTTCGAGTTTATTTGCCTCTTTGAGGGAAAAGGGGTGGAGTTGCACTTTTACTGACTCGAGCTTTCTAAATGGTCATGTGGTAATATTATTCATGTGGTCATAATTACAAGAGTGAAATATGTGGAAGTGTGTTTCCCCTCTGTAAAGGGAATGACGACAAGGTTAATAAATCTTATACAGTAAGTTAATTATTGGTTAATTAATTACATGCCGCTCTGGTTCAACAACAGCATTTGGAAATATTTAATCCCACAGTATTCTGTATTTGATCTGGGATTGGGCGGCACAGTGGTGTAGTGGTTAGCGCTGTCGCCTCACAGCAAGAAGGTCCTGGGTTTGAGCCCCGGGGCCGGCGAGGGCCTTTGTGTGCGGAGTTTGCATGTTCTCCCCATGTCCGCGTGGGTTTCCTCCGGTTTCCCCCACAGTCCAAAGACATGCAGGTTAGGTTAACTCATCTCATCTCATTATCTCTAGCCGCTTTATCCTTCTACAGGGTCGCAGGCAAGCTGGAGCCTATCCCAGCTGACTATGGGCGAAAGGCGGGGTACACCCTGGACAAGTCGCCAGGTCATCACAGGGCCGACACATAGACACAGACAACCATTCACACTCACATTCACACCTACGGTCAATTTAGAGTCACCAGTTAGCCTAACCTGCATGTCTTTGGACTGTGGGGGAAACCGGAGCACCCGGAGGAAACCCACGCGGACACGGGGAGAACATGCAAACTCCACACAGAAAGGCCCTCGCCGGCCACGGAGCTCGAACCCGGACCTTCTTGCTGTGAGGCGACAGCGCTAACCACTACACCACCGTGCCGCCGGTTAGGTTAACTGGTGACTCTAAATTGATCGTAGGTGTGAGTGTGAATGGTTGTCTGTGTCTGTGTCAGCCCTGTGATGACCTGGCGACTTGTCCAGGGTGTACCCCGCTTTTCGCCCATAGTCAGCTGGGATAGGCTCCAGCTTGCCTGCGACCCTGTAGAAGGATAAAGCGGCTACAGATAATGAGATGAGATGATCTGGGATTATAACTGGGTAAAAAAAAATTCCCCCCCCCCCCCCCAAACAGTTTTTAGTAATTGTGCACATAATCAATGTCAAATGGCTGAGAAGAAGAAAAATTTTTCCCTTATGTTAATTTGCTGCATTTCCAACACCGAAAGCCTTCGTTCCAGTTCATAAACTCAAGTCCTTCAGAAGTTGTTACTTCAAAGTTGACTCCTAACTCATCAGTCCATCCAATAAGTAGTGATGTACTTGTGTTTATTGTAAGGATATGCCCTTTTTGTATACTGAAGCATTTAGTGTTTTGGCAGCTGTGTCATCACGTCCGCATTTGCACAGCTGCTCCTCTGAAGGACTCGATGGGTTCAGCCAACTTGTTCCCAAATCTCCACAAACACTCCGCAGCCCCATCTCGGACACGGCTCCGCCATTCTAAAACGAAACCACGGAAAGCAGAGAGGTGGTAAAATGCTTTAGTGAACGCATACACTCGGGTCACGTCGTAAAAGAGACGGGATAGAATTTTATTCCCCGAGAGTGAATAAGTGAGATGCTGAAGTGAGCGCTGCCAGAACCTGCTGTTGTGATCTAGTACATGAGGAGACATGAAAGAGAAACGCGTCTCCGAATTGACAGCGCACATCTACACTGAAGAGAACATGGCGGGTATGTGTTGAGTTAGGGTCATGATGAGGGTATTTCACAGAGTAGGCACAGGTATCCAGTACGGTCCAATTCTGAGCACCGCTGAACTGCTTGGAAAGAACTGCTTAAGTTTCCGACAAGCTCTTTCTTTTTGACCTTCTGCTTTTTTTTTTTTTTGCTCTCACCATTTCTTCTTCTCATCCTTCACTGTGTATCAAAAGTAAAACGATGCAACCAAACCAATTCTAAACTGAACACAAGTGGAGGTGGTAATGACTTCCTGTTTACCGTACGCTTGTAAAATTCTCAAGTGATGCTATCTGAGCTTACGGTCTTCCTCTGTGAATCGCATCCAGTCGCAGTGCATTATGGGTATTCCGTAGTTGTTTGGGTCTGACATTTTCTGTCATACAAAGTGCATGATATAGTGAATAGGCCAGAGCTTTCGTGTAGTGATGGCGCTTTTCCTGTTCTCGCACCTCTTAATTCTACTCTTGCTCCCCTTTTTCTTTTCCTTCTGCTTGTTCTCTGCCTTTAATGGCTACACTTTACTCCTCCACCTCCTTTTCCACTATCGTTTCATCAGTCTTCCTTTTCTCTACCTTCTGGTCCTCCCCTCCAACTTTTCCTCCTTCTCTTCTTCTGCCTCCATCTTCTGTCATGATCTCTTCCTCCATCTTCTCCTCCTCGCATCCTCTCTCATCCCTCTCCATCTTCTCATCCTCCCATCCTCTCTCATCCTTTTCCTTTCCTTTAGCTCATCCTCCTCTTACTCCCTTTTCAATTTTTCCACCTTCATGTCCTCCTTGTCCTTTTGCTTCTCTCCTCCTTCTCCTGCATATACTCCTACTGATGACTTCTCCTCCTGCTTCTTCCAGCTTCTTCTTTACCTTCTTATTCTCATTCTCCAGCTTCTTCAGGTCCTCTTCCCATACATGTCAACCTTTTGGTCAATCAAACCTGTATAACCAACCTCCAAAATCCGTATAAGATGCAAATCAGGGCTTTGAACCAGAATTTTTTTCCTATTGGTTCGTTCCGAACAGAAACGGAATTTTAACGTTTCCGGTTTTGGGTTCCACCATTAAATAGACGTTCCCGAACCGGTTAGAACAAAAAAATTTCATTCCCGGAAAGGTTAATTACGTTCCCTGTCAGCGGTTTAACAAATGGCTATAAAATTATGTCTCTGTCTCATCCAGCTTAAGTCAAATATAGGCTAATTCTATTACAACCTTCATTAAATAAGGCAAGAAATAATTCAAAACAATTATTATTTCAAATGTTGGCGATTTGGATTCTCAGTATGTCTTCCCATCTACACAAACAGAAAAAGTGCCAAAAATGAAAGATAATTCGTTTAGTGTGTTACCAAAGGCTAGTCAGGCCCTATAGAGGGCTACCGCATGACGTCACCGCGCCGCGAGATTTTGTTAGGCGCCATATTGGAAGACCAAGTACACATCTATGCAAGTACATGCATACATAAAACAAACTACACCTGAAATGTAGCCAGGGCCGGTTCTGCCCTAATCTGGACCCGGGTGCAACATCGCGCACCCCCCCCCAAAAAAAAACACCAGTCTAAATCAGGACAACCATCACATAACTATAACTATAAACATTTTATATCAACTATTTTAACTAAATGGGCTATAATAAATAAGCCTGCAGGCAGCCACGGCGGGCTGCCTCAGAAAAGTAACCATTCAATGACGCAACTGAAAGCCTGCAGCCACGGCGGGCTGCCTCAGAAAAGTAACCATTTGTCCTACCTTAAAACTCGTTTTGCATTTTCGACCCTCCATTTATTTTCTTTCCTTTTCTGAAAACCCGATTTGTGTCCAGACATTTTGTTCTGCTACCAACGAACTAACTCGTCAGGTCTCGTCTCTCGAGCCGCGATGATTCCCGTGGGAAGGGCAACAACTGATACATTTTTACAAACAGCCAATAGGGAGGTTGCAACGTTCAGGCTCTTCTTTGCTCAGACACTCAGTAATGGAGACGTGATAGCAGTCCACCCTCCCGCTCTCTCCATTCAGTCAGCGAACGTCACACAGGAAGTGAACCCCAGCGGGTCATAGAAACTTGCGCAGGAGAAGAATGGCTTTTTTATTTGTAGGCTACGGAAACTTTGAGGAGCGAAATAAAAACCGGTATTAACCGGTTACCATTATTTTTAATAAGCGTTTCTGTTCCGGAACATAAAAAATAATAAAGTTTCTGGTTTCATTTCTGTTCCATGTGAAATAGAAAAAGTTCCCGGTTTTCGTTTTCGTTCCTTGAACCGGTTCAAAGCCCTGATGCAAATTAAAATAATTTACCTAAAATTTGAATGATAATTAACAATGATATATCCCAGTTACTTTTTATTCAATATTAATAACAACAAACCTTCAGAATGAATACAAAGCTCCAATGTTTGACAAAAACACAGTGTCACTCCTAATGTTCTGAATTGTACTCCATGACTAGCCTGGGCCCGCCCATCCTAAGCGTGACGCAACACGAGGGCCTGTTGCGAGCTTAGTCTGGCCAGGCAAGCTATCTCCAGCTCTTCCAAGCTCCGGAAAAATCGGGAGCCAGTCAACTTTGAGCATCTCCAATGGCCCTGGGTTGAGGCGTGTTCAAGGCACTGACGTAGTAGAACTGCGACCGGAAGCCATGGATTGTTTACAGAATCATGCTGTATTGAAAGCATTCAACGGGAAGTTCTCATTGAAAACGGAGCAAAGAGCAGCCCTGGAGGTATTTATTGAAAGGAAGGACGTTTTCGCCTTGCTCCCGACCGGCTTCGGTAAGAGTTTAATCTACCAGTTAGCCCCGCTGGTAGCCAAATCAATGGGGCTCAGCGAGAATCCTATCATCGCGTCACATACGTCAGAGGAAGGAGTGATGCAATTGGTTTAAGCTTCGTCACAGCCTTTTCTGGCTTCGACCAGTAGCAAACTGAGGCATTTCAGGGAGGCGGGTCAACCATGCACTTTGGGAAATGGTTGGGCTTAATATCTTTGCCAGACCAATAGCTCGCAGAGCTTTGAAGTCGCGTTAGCCAGACTACTCCATGACAGCTTTTTTAGCAGTCTGCACCAATACCTCACGAGGCTGCATGTCACAGCAAGCGTTTGTGTTGATCTTGCCGGAGTGCCCATTCAGAATCTTTTCAGTCGCTAGTGAAAGTCGCTCAGGTGGAAATGCGCATTTCAAACAAAATGTTACTTCCCGGTTGGCGGGATTCTCGCAATGCGGTGTGCGCATGATCAGAAGTGGAACAAAGTCTCGCTACCACAAGATAATGCGCGATTTCATAAGACTCTTTACTGGCTGTCTGTGGTGTACAGTACGTTTGTAAATGTTATGCGCTCTTTATCATTGTGGGAATTGATTATAGCTCTAAATAAATATTGAAGTTTTTTTTTTTTAAAGAATCCGTATAACTTTTATTTGTACGCCCGTATACTACGTTTATTGAATCAAATCCGTATAAAATACGGACATTCCGTATAGGTTGACATGCACGTCTTCCTCATCCATTCTTCACCTTCTCCGCCTTCACTTCCTCCCCTCCTCATTGTTCTTTTGTTTCTCCTCCTCCTCTTTCCTCTTCATTTGTTTTTCCCTTCGTTCTCCAAAAATTAAAATAGAATGGTGCACTAATTGGTGCAGAAATTAAGAAAAATGTCAGGCATTAAGAGAAACTATTCTTTTGCTTTGAAACACAGCTGACACAGTGAGGTGTTGCATTTGTGGGGTTCTTCTGTTCAACCCAGAGCCCTGGCAAGCCTGCGCTGGCCGATTGCTTGGGGTCATGTTTATTATTCCTCCCTCCACTTTGGGTGCTTTTAATAGTACAAATATTGACACGCAAAAGGGGAACGGCTCACTACTGCGTTAACCTTAAACCAAACAGGCATGTCTCTCTCATCATCTGTAGCCAAGAGGAAACTCGCCACCTTTTAATGACTGCTTCTGTATTAGGCTGCCAGGAGCAATGTTCTCGACACGGCAGGTAAAAGGACAAAATACTCATTAAGCTGATAATCTGCTTAGTCCCCATCTGGCTACACGAGCAAACTGTGTCTGGTTACAGATTAGAGATTGAAAGAAAACAAATTGCAGAACAAGGTACAGGCCTAGCTATTTATTTATTAATAATTCTGGCCTCGTTTTTCTTTGGAGTGCTCCAGCGAGTCCTGAGTGTTCTATACGGCGTCCGTGAAAAGTTTGGACACGCCTTTGAATTCACTGGTTTTTCTTTACTTTTATTCATTAAGGCATGAAGTAATGTCGTTTCTCTTTAATTAGTTGAGCGGTTCTTGACTTACGGATGACTATAGTTGTGGAATAGGACCATTTACTGTATTTTTACTATTTACTGTTTGATCTGAAATGCATTAATAAGGCAAGAAATTGCACGAATTAACTTTTGACGAGGCACACCTATTAATTGAAAAGCATTCCAGGTGACTCCCTCATGAAGCTGGTTAAGATAATGCCAGTAGTGTGTCAAGCGTCAAGGCAGTGTTGTGATGTTGTCGAGTCACTAAATCTCAAGTCCCCAGTGTTCAAGTCTTAAAAAAAAAAGTTCGAGTCAGGTCCACTATTGATCCGAGTCGAGTCCGAGAACAAGACTCCAGCCGCACCATTTGACGGCGGCTGTTTTAGCGCCATTAACGTTTGTTCCTGAACATGCCGTATGAACAGGTGAATGTGCTTCTCTTTATCAGGGAGTGTGAAGTATTCTGTCAGAGATGGTTGGAAGACGGATGTAAGTGCAGAAGGTGTGTTTATTAATACAAGTGAAGACAAACAATCCAGAATGGCAGGTAAAACTGTAAAACAGTGAAACAGGCGATAGGTCGAGCGACGCACAAACAGGCTATCGTAGACTCGGCAGAATCAAAGACGAGAAACAGGAAATCAGGGATCAGGAAACCAAACAAGGAAATAAGGCTCGGTAATGTGTCAGCAACGCAACTCGATACTTCACAAAGTAATTGTTTTCACAGTTTTTATATCGATGCGTTGATTCGCACCTGCACAGGATTAAGGTGCAGTCGTTTATGGCGCGTGTGAGTAGCCTGGCTAACGCGACTTCAAAGCTCTACGAGCTATTGGTCTGGCCAAGATATTAAGCCCAACCGTTTCCCAGAGCCCGTGGTTGACCCGCCTCCCTGAAATGCCTCAGTTTGCTACTGGTCGAAGCCAGAAAAGGCTGTGACGAAGCTTAAACCAATCACATCACTCTTTCCTCTGACGTATGCGACGCGACGGGGCTAACTGGTAGATTAAACTCTTACCGAAACCGGTCGGGAGCAAGGCGAAAGCGTCCTTCCTTTCAATAAATCCCTCCAGGGCTGCGCTTTGCTCCGTTTTCAATGAGAACTTCCCGTTGAATGCTTTCAATACAGCATCTATGCGTAATAGATGCGGAAGCATGAATGAAGCGCTTCCGGCATAGATTCTGTAAACAATCTATGGCTTCCGGTCGCAGTTCTACTACGTCACTGCCTTGAACACGCCTCTACCCAGGGCCGTTGGAGATGCTCAAAGTTGATTGTTTCCCGATTTTTCGGGAGCTTGGAAGAGCTGTAGATAGCTTGCCTGGCCAGACTAAGCTCGCAACAGGCCCTCGTGTTGCGTCACGCTTAGGATGGGCGGGCCCAGGCTAGCGTGTGAGAGTCCGCTTGGCGCGCGTGCACTGTCCAGAGTGAACCTGAGGGTCTGTCTGATGCATGAGCCAAGGGGCGCAGGTGTGACACACTTGCATGAAATTAGTACAAAAATTTAATGGAGATACAAATATCTGATGCCAAATTATGACACGTTACAAAAAATAAAGAAGAAATCCGAGTCCTCGTCTCCAATTTACAAGTCCGAATGCAGTTAATGCGCGAGTCCGAGTAATCAGTGCTCACGTCCAAGTCAAGTCATGAATCCTTAAAATGAGGGCACGAGTCAGACTTGAGTCCAAGTACAGGACTCGAGTACTACAAGCCTGCATCCAGGTAAATACTGGTTACTTTGAAGAATCTAAAATATGGAACATTTTGTTTAACACTTTGTTTACTTCATATTTCCATACGTGTTCCAGATGTTATTTCATAGTTTTGATGTCTTCAGTATTGTTCTCCAATGTAGATAATGGTCAAAATACAAAAAAAACAGGAGTATAGGTGTGCAAACTTTTTTGATTGGTACTGTATGTGTTGCATCCATCGCTTACTCATCTGTAGTCCATTCCAGAAAGTGACATGTTGGCCTGTCGGTGTCCATGTCTCTTCCGTAATCACAAGGAGCTGCAACTACATTAAACACCCTTATTGACCAAACCTGACTGTGAGTGACCCAGAAACCACTCCCTCTGTAAGATGTTTTTTGGTCGACAGAGTGAAACTGTGCACAGATCAACGTGCTTGAAAGACTAAAACAAGAGAACCCAGATCAGGAAAGTTTAGTAATAAATCGGACAGTAGGTTCTAATTTATTTTAGCTTGATTGATGTTTAGCATGAGCTGTGTTGGCCACATGGCCTGCCTGCTGTTGACTGATTGCCATCTGATGTGCACAACATCAATCATTATGTGAGCTGGAGCACACTGTGGTCAGATTAGTGAGCTGCCCTTGGGGGAATAATGATGAACTAACAACATTTGGTACCACAGCTGGCCAAAAAAAAAAAGCAACCAATGAGGGTGAAAAGCTAGTTACAGGAATAGATCAAAACATGGGACACACATGTAGTTTGGGGGGGGGGGGGGGGAGCTAAATTTTCTTGTCTAATGAGGATGTCCCCTCAGGAACATCTATCCATTATCTGGAGCCGCTTATCCTGTTCTACAGGGTCGCAGGCGGGCTGGAGCCTATCCCAGCTGGCTGCGGGTGAGAGGTGGGGTTCACTCTGGACAAGTTGCCAGGTTATCGCAGGGCTGACACACGGAGACAAACAACCATTCACACTCACACCTATGGTCAATTTAGAGCCACCGATTAGCCTAACCTGCATGTCTTTGGACTGTGGGGGAAACCGGAGCACCCAGAGGAAACCCACACGGACACGGGGAGAACACGCAAACTGCATAGACCTTCTTGCTGTGAGGCGACAGCGCTAACCACTACACCACCATGCCGCCTGCTTTCAGGAACTTTTTTTTTTATTTAAAAGGTTAAAATGAAGAATGACTGTGAATACGGTGGAAGAACAACTGTATTTGAATTACCAGAGTGCCACAGTTTGGTGGAAAAGTTCGTGGAACGATTTTCTAATAGTGTGTGAATTTTTTTTTTTTTTTTATCCCCCCTGGCTGAAAGGCTCGAAGGGGGGATCATGTCGTGGTGATGTCCATCCCAGGAAGGGTCAGTTGGTCGGGTTCAATGCCCGAACTGATGATCACATCATCAGTTTTTCTTTGGCTAATCAGACACAAGGTACGCCACCACTCTTGCCGGAGCGGTTGGGGGTTAGGTGCCTGGCTCAAGGGCACTTAAGTCAATCCTGCTAGTCTGGGGAATCGAACCAGCAATCTTTTGGTCCCAAAGCTGTTTCTCTAACCATTAGGCCAAGACTTCCCCCGGGAAGGGTACTCACCTTCTGAAATCAACTCCCCTTAGAATTTTTGGAGGAATTTCACAAAACTTCACAGGATTCTTTGTTATATGTCAGTAATACACATATTGTAATTTTGTTCAATTCAGTCGCATTTTACCAGAGTTACAGCCCTTGATTACCAAACTTGTACTTTGACAATTTCATGAGGGTGTATTAAGCACTTGTAGCATAGATATAGTTGCCAGCGGGGGGGGGCATTGTGCTCTCATACCCCTTTTCCACCAAATCAGTTCCAGGGCTGGTTCGGTGCCGGTGCTGGTTCACAACTCGTTCAACTTGCGAGCCAGCTGAGAACCAGTTTGCTTTTCCATAGCTCACGGTGCTAAGGGAAGACACGTCACTGTGCAATAGGGCTGCACGATTCTGGAAAAAATGTGTATCACGATTTTCTTGATAAGAATTGATATCACGATTCTCTGGACGATTTTTTTTTTAACAAATTTAAATCTTTATTCAACTCAAATCTCAAATTTAAAATCAATTTACTATTCAATTTGCATACCAAAAATATTTAAAGTAAAATACAGCACGACTAATACGGTCAAGGCAGTTGTGGTAATGTGCACAATGTCCATGGCTATAACCTCCATGAAGTTCACCTAGAACAGATATTCACACATTCTGTTAGCCAGAACACCAATAAAATAAAAAGCGCAGAGAAGACCCAATTACTTCTAAAATGAACTGCAATAAACTCTATGAAGTTCACCGAGGAAGTCAGTGTGTGCGCGCATGCGCAGGTTTACCTGCACTGACGATGGTTCCATCATTCTGTCGCTAAACAAACAGCTGATCACACCGAGGTGCTCCTGACCGCCGATATTTATTAGTTTGGTCCTGCGTTTCCTTTCCTTCGTATATAACATAATGTCTTTCCTTCTCGCTTTCTTTACGTTACTGTAGTCGGCCTTTCACGTTTCATTCGCACACTCGCGTCCTCCATTTTTCTCTCCTGTTCCAAACTTGTATCCCATAATACATAATAATGCCTTGCGTGAACGGGGAAAGCCCACCACATGATGCATGACGTAGAATCTTGTATTGCGTCATGGTGAAGCAGGAAAAAATAGCAGAGAATTTACGGCCACATGGCTCTAAATTCATTAATTGTTCTGTTTAAAAAAAAAAACTAATAAAATTGGAAGTCTGTGATTCGAGTTCAATAGCTTTTGATCCACTAAACAAAAATTGGGTGTCGGGGGGGAAAATTCTTTTTACAACCTACACTTGAAAAATCTGAAAGGCAGTCTAGCTTTAAGTGAATAGCTTTTTATTAAATTTGATACCGTTTGTTCACTTTGTAGTTAAGCTCTGAGGATAGAAAGCAAAATAAATAGGAATAGAGAGATTTTGCATCTCGTTATTGAAGGATCTGAAGCACACGTGGGATGCTCGTGTAATTTCCGATGTTGCCTTCAGCCTGTACCAGTTTTCCAATGGTGAACTCAACGTATTTGGTGTTGTACTCAAGCGGTTTTGTTTTCTGTGTTCATTTAGGAGCAAGAGGATCCCAACAAGCTCGCTACCAGCTGGCCTGACTACTACATCGACCGCATCAACTCCATGGCTGCTGTAAGTGCCTTTTTCTGAGCTTTCTAACCCATGATTACAATCAACAAGCGCAATCCATTTTCTATATCCATTTCTGCCTCTTGGTCCTGACTCGCTGACTGTTTAAAGCATTGTGTTGCATTTTCATCGTTCAGACCTCAAGCAGGTTCTCGACTCTGATTACTGACTCATCAGTGTTGCATTTGACTTGAACAATAAAGCACTTTTTAATGTTCTGGAAATAGTCCAACTTAATACAAATATCAAATATTTGCTGTTCGATATTGCAAGCGCAGGGCAATCTTCAGTTCATGAATTAGGAGTATTTATTTATTTATTTATTTATTTATTTATTTATTTTTAAGTGATGCTCAGCTGCCGGTGGTGTATCATGACTCGAATGGTTCCATTACACATTTCTCCAAATTCGAGTTGAATTTGAGGGACTTGGACATCAGTTTCAGTCATGTGACCTTTGCCCTCCGTCTAGAGACACTGATGCCCCTTTTCCACCAAAGCAGTTCCAGGGCTGGTTCGGGGTCAGTGCTTAGTTTGGAACCGGGTTTTCTGTTTCCACTGACAAAGAACTGGCTCTGGGGCCAGAAAAACCGGTTCTAGGCTAGCACCAACTCTCTGCTGGGCCAGAGGAAAGAACCGCTTACGTCAGCGGGGGGGGCGGAGTTGTTAAGACCAACAACAATAAGACCGCGAAAGATCGCCATTTTTTAAGCGGCGAGAAGCCGCAGCTGTACAAATGCGAAGTCTCATCTCATTATCTCTAGCCGCTTTATCCTTCTACAGGGTTGCAGGCAAGCTGGAGCCTATCCCAGCTGACTATGGGTGAAAGGCGGGGTACACCCTGGACAAGTCACCAGGTCATCACAGGGCTGACACATAGACACAGACAACCATTCACACTCACATTCACACCTACGGTCAATTTAGAGTCACCAGTTAACCTAACCTGCATGTCTTTGGACTGTGGGGGAAACCGGAGCACCCGGAGGAAACCCACACGGACACGGAGAGAACATGCAAACTCCGCACAGAAAGGCCCTCGCCGGCCACGGGGCTCGAACCCAGGACCTTCTTGCTGTGAGGCGACAGTGCTAATCACTACACCACCGTGCCGCCCAAACGCGAAGTCATCCATTATTATTATTATTATTATTATTATTGTTGTTGCTGCTGCTTCTTTCGTGTTGTTTTTGCTTTGATATTCACGCCAAGGTTTATGCAAACATAGCGACGTAACTGACGTATACAGCGACGTAATTACGTATGCAGCGACATAATGACGTGGCTCCGCTTAGCACCGCGAGCTATGGAAAAGCAAACTGGTTCTCAGCTGGCTCACAAGTTGAAAGAGTTGTAAACCAGCACTGGCCCTGAACCAGCCCTGGAACTGATTTGGTGGAAAAGGGGCATCAGTCTGACTTGGATTTGATGATCAAAAAACAGACAGCTCACCAGAAGGGGTGAGAAAAAGAGACAGAGAGAGAGATTTTTTTCTATCCACATTCACTGGATATGAGCAATCTGGTGCTCTGATTGGCTACTCTACTACTAGGCTATCAGCTCATATACCATGAGTAAAGAACAAAATGGTGGCGCGTGTTGCTGAACCAACCAAGGATGAAATAAAAACTCTACTCGAAAACAAAACCCCAAATATTATCAAATATTTAAAAGAGAAAGAAATGGCTAAAAGAATAGTCCCCTCCCCCCAGCAGCGCCTGTTCCATTCTCCAGCCCAGTTGGTGGCAGTAATGCACCTTGAAGTTGGTTTGCCAATTGCCAGAAAACTTTGAAGAAAACCCAAAAAAGCAACAAAATATGAAATAAAAGTGCTTGATAGTTAGAACTTTTTTTTTCAAAAATTATAGTATTTTTCACAAATTGCTCCTGTCATTTCACCGTTTTGTTTACATTTTAAGCGGAAATGATTTTGTCGAACATTTTGTATAAAGTTTTTATTTATTGAATTTGCAAAAAATAAAAATGCTCCGTTTCTCAAAATCCAGTGAATGTGGATAGAATAAAACAATTATTCCACTCTCTCTCATCGTACATGGCTTATAGCTAACTTGGTGCTGCGTGCCTCGTCGGCGATCAGCTCATGTACGACTCGATTTCGTGGAATAACTGTTAAATATATTATACGCATGTCTTTTGCTATAGTTAAAGACTGACTGACTGATATTAATTTGGTACTGTTCTTGACTGAACGTTGGCTTCAGACTTGCCGTTATTTCTTCAATTTTTAGCCGTCGAAATTCCCTTGTAGTCCAACCAGAATGTTTTAATGTTAATATATCTCGTAGTAAACCTCAGACTAGTGAAATCTCACTCAGGTATACTGTTTAAGAGATGGACCACAAAGCAATCACCATTATATTTTACAGCATTTATTTAATTATTTATTTTAAAATTAGATTTGCAGACATGCGATACTCTTAGCAACCCCGTGTTTAGAGGTCTATTAATTTTGCAGATGTTTTCTGTTTATTGGCGAGGTCTGGAAAAACGGACCTTCTCGCAAACGAGACTTCCTGCTGGGTTTTAGGTTCAAGACAGCATATAGTGCCTCATCAGGTCCATTATGATGATTCTTTTAATCATTTACCCCACATGTTAAATATCTCTGTCCATGTGTCTTAGTGATCAGTGATTAATGACCTTTCTAATTATAGCCCTGTTTCTGTCCAAACACACTTAAAGGAACAGTCCACCGTATTTCCATAATGAAATATGCTCTTATCTGAATTGAGACGAGCTGCTCCGTACCTCTCCGAGCTTTGCGCGACCTCCCAGTCAGTCAGACGCGCTGTCACTCCTGTTAGCAATGTAGCTAGGCTCAGTATGGCCAACGGTATTTTTTGGGGCTGTAGTTAGATGCGACCAAACTCTTCCGCGTTTTTCCTGTTTACATAGGTTTATATGACCAGTGATATGAAACAAGTTCAGTTACACAAATTGAAACGTAGCGATTTTCTATGCTATGGAAAGTGCGCACTATAATGACAGGCGTACGAACACCTTCTGCGCACTTCGGCAGCGCATTGATATCTGAGCTCCGTATCAATGCGCTGCCGAAGCGCGCAGAAGGTGTTAGTACGCCTGTCATTATAGTGCGCACTTTCCATAGCATAGAAAATCGCTACCTTTCAATTTGTGTAACTGAACTTTTCATATCACTGGTCATATAAACCTATGTAAACAGGAAAAACGCGGAAGAGTTTGGTCGCATCTAACTACAGCCCCAAAAAATACCATTGGCCATGCTGAGCCTAGCTACATTGCTAACAGGAGTGACAGCGCGTCTGACTGACTGGGAGGTCGCGCAAAGCTCGGAGAGGTACGGAGCAGCTCGTCTCAATTCAGATAAGAGCATATTTCATTATGGAAATACGGTGGACTGTTCCTTTAAAGTGAATGGGAGTTAATAATAAAGATTTACTACTTTTTTTTTTGGGGGGGGGGGGGGGGGGGCTCATTCTGTAGTCATCAACATCTTTATCCGATCAGCTATCAGTGCATCTTTTATATGCATTCCTGGCATGGCTCAGGTTTAGTTTGGCGCCTGTCTTGTTGATACAGGCCATTTCTTTCTTTCATTCATCTATTCATTTTCACTTGGCACTGTGAAAACTGGGCATGAGGCAGGAATAAACCTCGGATTGTCAAGTTTATTCGTATAGCGCTTTTAACAACAGACATGGTCACAAAGCAGCTTTAGAGAAAATTCAAGATTTTAAACATAGCTAATTTTATCCCGAATATATCCCCAATGAGCAAGCCTGTGGTGATGGTGGCGAGGGAAAAACTCCCTCAGACGACACGAGGAAGGAACCTCAAGAGGAACCAGACTCAAAAGGGAACCCATCCTCATTTGGGTGATAAGTGTAATTTATAAATAACTCGCTTCTATAACTGTGTAACCAAGAAATTCATTATAGTTTGTACATGAAGTCTATTTTGTTGAAATTATAAACTGTTCATTGATGGAAACTTGAGTGCAAAACTGTTCCTGACAACTGCAGTCCTAAAGTTAAAGTCCACTGGAGTCCTCAGACATAAATGTATTACTGGAAGGGTCCAGAGCATCTTCCAAGTGTGACTTTCAACTGTCCATATGGGGCCGTCCTCCACAGGAGCAATGTGATGAGACTCCAGCCGCAAGTAAGGCATCAGGAGGTCTGAGGAGCAAAAGAGGTCAGCATCTCAATCTCAGGATTGACATGTAACTCAGAAGGACAGACAGAGTGAAGTGTGTGGGGGGGCACAGGTTGTTAGGTATGCCCAATGCCACCTAAGGAGTAAGAACAGGATACAAGCAGGGACTCCGGTAAGACCAGCTGTAACAGCATAACCAAAAGAGGGATGCTGTAGTCCATCACAGGATCTAGCCCCAATGTCCTAAAAACACAAAGGGGTGTTTTTTTTTTTTTTTTTTTTTTTTTTTAAAAAGTATTTCATAAAAGTAAGCAAAATCTATTTACATCATAAGTGGTTAAATGCACAAAAACTAAAACTGTATATTTTATTATTGATACCAGCAGTAAACATTACAGTTGTTATATGCATCACCCCTACCTAAATTACAACCCCGATTCCAAAAAAGTTGGGACGAAGTACAAATTGTAAATAAAAACGGAATGCAATAATTTACAAATCTCAGAAGCTGATATTGTATTCACAATAGAACATAGACAACATATCAAATGTCGAAAGTGAGACATTTTGAAATTTCATGCCAAATATTGGCTCATTGGAAATTTCATGACAGCAACACATCTCAAAGTTGGGACAGGGGCAATAAGAGGCTGGAAAAGTTAAAGGTACAAAAAAGGAACAGCTGGAGGACCAAATTGCAACTCATTAGGTCAACTGGCAATAGGTCATTAACATGACTGGGTATAAAAAGAGCATCTTGGAGTGGCAGCGGCTCTCAGAAGTAAAGATGGGAAGAGGATCACCAATCCCCCTAATTCTGCGCCGACAAATAGTGGAGCAATATCAGAAAGGAGTTCGACAGTGTAAAATTGCAAAGAGTTTGAACATATCATCATCTACAGTGCATAATATCATCAAAAGATTCAGAGAATCTGGAAGAATCTCTGTGCGTAAGGGTCAAGGCCGGAAAACCATACTGGGTGCCCGTGATCTTCGGGCCCTTAGACGGCACTGCATCACATACAGGCATGCTTCTGTATTGGAAATCACAAAATGGGCTCAGGAATATTTCCAGAGAACATTATCTGTGAACACAATTCACTGTGCCATCCGCCGTCGCCAGCTAAAACTCTATAGTTCAAAGAAGAAGCCGTATCTAAACATGATCCAGAAGCGCAGACGTCTTCTCTGGGCCAAGGCTCATTTAAAATGGACTGTGGCAAAGTGGAAAACTGTTCTGTGGTCAGACGAATCAAAATTTGAAGTTCTTTATGGAAATCAGGGACGCCGTGTCATTCGGACTAAAGAGGAGAAGGACGACCCAAGTTATCATCAGCGCTCAGTTCAGAAGCCTGCATCTCTGATGGTATGGGGTTGCATTAGTGCGTGTGGCATGGGCAGCTTACACATCTGGAAAGACACCATCAATGCTGAAAGGTATATCCAGGTTCTAGAGCAACATATGCTCCCATCCAGACGACGTCTCTTTCAGGGAAGACCTTGCATTTTCCAACATGACAATGCCAAACCACATACTGCATCAATTACAGCATCATGGCTGCGTAGAAGAAGGGTCCGGGTACTGAACTGGCCAGCCTGCAGTCCAGATCTTTCACCCATAGAAAACATTTGGCGCATCATAAAACAGAAGATACAACAAAAAAAAGACCTAAGACAGTTGAGCAACTAGAATCCTACATTAGACAAGAATGGGTTAACATTCCTATCCCTAAACTTGAGCAACTTGTCTCCTCAGTCCCCAGACGTTTACAGACTGTTGTAAAGAGAAAAGGGGATGTCTCACAGTGGTAAACATGGCCTTGTCCCAACTTTTTTGAGATGTGTTGTTGTCATGAAATTTAAAATCACCTAATTTTTCTCTTTAAATGATACATTTTCTCAGTTTAAACATTTGATATGTCATCTATGTTCTATTCTGAATAAAATATGGAATTTTGAAACTTCCACATCATTGCATTCCATTTTTATTTACAATTTGTACTTTGTCCCAACTTTTTTGGAATCGGGGTTGTACATATTTAGTTGAATTTGATAGCCTTCCTCTGCTTTGTAGATATTCTGTATTTCATAGATTCCTTGTCAGATCAGCCATTTAGAGGAGCCCATGGCTGTTGAGTGTTAACAAAAGGTTTGAAAAGTCCAAGAACTACGCTCCGGGGTGAATTTTTATTCCTAATGCCAATCCTTGACTGTCCTCTTGAGTCCCAATGAGAGAACTAAGTTCTGAGACTTTACAACTGGCTGTCCAAATTTTGTCCATGCCACCATTACTTTACTTTATTTCTTCTATTTTTAAAGTTCATCAAATATACTTTAACTGTGCATTCTTCATCATCGTTGGCTGTCCATCACTAGCGATGATGACTGCACATTAGGATGCGCAGAGATGCAGATGGAGAGTGACAGAGTCGTCCGCAGTGGTGGCATGAACGGCCTGGTTGAGCTGTTATGGAATGTCTTGTTTTGTGAGCTCTTGTATACTTCCTTTGATGCTTGTCTTCAATTGCAGACACTGAGCTTTTAACTATGCTTCGCCATGTTGCTCTTTCCAGGGCATCCCTTTCCCACTGTGTATTTAATATTAGCAGAATTTTTTTTTTTTAATAAAAAGTATGCTGCAGAGTTGTTACAGTCAAGAACATTGACCGGGGTGCCAATGCTTTTGCATACAACTAAATGCTGCTCCTTTTAATACAAGGTGACCCACAAGTGTCGGTTTTTGGTCCCCTTCTTTTCATCATACATGTATATGCTTCCTGTTAGTCAAATGATTGTCAGCTTTAGCTCAAAACTGCAGAACTCTGATTCTCATCTTGTTAACTGCATCTATCCGTGACCTAAAGTTATGAATATTCTCGAGCTCCCTAAAACTTCTAAATGTTCCACTGACGTACATGGCATCACTGTCAAACAATCTTGACATTATTATTATTAAATACTATATTTTGAAGTCTCCGTCAGATCACATAATGCTATCAGCTACTGTATGATACAAGTCCTAAGAGTTTAAAAGACACTGAAACTCTGATTCATGGATTCATCATCTCACACTTGGAATACTGCACTTACCTTTTTAGTTCCATGTTTGTTTCATTCACAACTATAATTCACATGCACTTTCTCAGTCATTGCTGAAGACGTGTTATGGATGTATTGGTGACGTCAGTGTTGTAGTCCAGTCACTAAACCTCGAGCCCGAGTCCAGTCTCAAGTCCCTAGTGTTCAAGTCTGAGTCAAGTCCAAGTCATTAAAGAAAATTTTGAGTCGAGTCCACTATTGATCCGAGTTGAGTCCAAGAACAAGACTCCAACCGCACCATTTGACGGTGGCTGTTGCTGCCTTTATGTGAAAGCGTCTCTGCTACTGTGTTGGACTAACGTTACTGCTCGACTGCCCCATTTTAGTTAATAGGCTACAGATAAAAAGCTAGTTCATCGCTCAGCAAGCCCCGCCCACTATCAACAGAGCAATGAACATAGCGTGTCACTTCCTTCTCCGGGTGGATTCTTACCAAATGACGATTGAAGTTCGAGGTTGTCCCCGTTGTCTCCTCGATACACACACACACACACACACACACTGCACGAGAAGTCTGTATAAGCAAAGCAGACAATCTTGGGGGCGTTCTCTCCAGGCATTTTAGCGCCGTTAATGTTAGTTTGTTCCTGAACATGACGTGCATTCTCTTGCACAAAATTAGTATAAAAATTAATGTAGATATTTATCTTATGGGGGCGGCACGGTGGTGTAGTGGTTAGCGCTGTCGCCTCACAGCAAGAAGGTCCGGGTTCGAGCCTCGTGGCCGGCGAGGGCCTTTCTGTGTGGAGTTTGCATGTTCTCCCCGTGTCCGCGTGGGTTTCCTCCGGGTGCTCCGGTTTCCCCCACAGTCCAAAGACATGCAGGTTAGGTTAACTGGTGGCTCTAAGTTGACCGTAGGTGTGAATGTGAGTGTGAATGGTTGTCTGTGTCTATGTGTCAGCCCTGTGATGACCTGGCGACTTGTCCAGGGTGTACCCCGCCTTTCGCCCGTAGTCAGCTGGGATAGGCTCCAGCTTGCCTGCGACCCTGTAGAACAGGATAAAGCGGCTAGAGATAATGAGATGAGATTTATCTTATGCCAAATTATTATGGCATGTTACAAAAAATAAAGAAAAAAAAAGTCTGAGTCCTTGTCTCCAATTTACGAGTCCGAATGCACTTAATGCATGAGTCCAAGTCCTGGACTGAAGTACTACAAGCCTGGGTGACATGGGCTGAAAAATATCAGCTCTCCTCCACAACCAAAGTGCCTTTCTACTTTCTGTAGTCATATGTCGTGTTTGCGCCCCCCCCCCCCCCCCCCCCCCGTCCCTGATGGGCTGAATGAATCTACAGTCTGGGCTAGAAAAAATAAGCCCCAGCTTCACGTCTTCCTTCCATTCTGTGTTTATCTTATGACCACTGGTGGTGCTGTTGCACTTGATTCCACAGAAGTCCAAAATAATTCAATTTAAGATATTTAACAGCAAATAATGTGACACCAATGCCAGAAATGAAACCTTTTTGTTGAATGTCTTTTGAAAGACAAGGGCTTGGTGTAAAATCGTGTGAGGTACAAAGTGATTACCAGTGTGACTGGAGGTCTAGTTTATATGTCTTCTATATTTTCGTAGCAGTTGAGTGTTGTTGCTAAGCAACAGGCTTTATTACCTGTTCTGTAATGGCATTTGAACCCACACATTGCAGGAATTGTACGGAGTGTGTGGAGAAGTTGTGCTATGACTTCATGGCTTGGAGAGGATGTGTGTGGTGTGCTCATGGGATCGCTCTGGGTAGCTGAATTATTGAATACGCTCTTTTCCCAGTGTCTGCTTGGCCCAGTGAAGTTACACGCTGGCTCCCAGCAGCCATGCAGAACACACTGTCAAGACTGATGTGGTCACGCTCTAAATGGGAACCCTACGGATCCTTTCCATTTCCATCAGTCTTCTAGGTATCATTTTCAGATTGGCACTGCCACATATCAAGAATTTAGAGTGCAGCAGCTCAGGCCAAGACTCAATACTCTTAAAGTAAGTCTGGGATGAAAGTGTTGCTTTGGTGTTCAATCACAGAATGCCAATACTCCATAATTCTTCCTAGCTTCATGCATTTACACAGTTTATGAAGCGCAACTGCTCTGCTAGCATTGTCAAGCCATGGCTTGTTAATTCTCTTGTTTGTTTATGCACATAAGAACATTCCAGCTATTTAATAAAACTCTACTGTAAAAGTTTATGCGACACCTGCCAACTTTTAGCCCTGTGTTTGCATGAATTTCAAGTTCAGTTTATGCATTCTTCCTATTTTCACAAAGAAGGGGCCGGTCATAGACAATTACACTTTCTCTCTGAGATGCTGGGAATATAAGGGTCCTGACCTCAGACACGCTTAATCTGGGTCATCAATCAGAAATAGCTTTGTTCAGAAAATGCACGTTCAGCCTGCAGGACAGACCTCGACTTTAGCCGATAATCCATCCTCTGGACTTCCACGTCCTACCGCCTGCCATTTAGGGCATACATATCCATTTCGGGAGCCGAGCCTGGGGCTTTGCAGCCGTGCCAGTGATCCACGAGCCATCTGGACAGGGACAGTCCAGATCTGTCCAATGGATGTTATGGCAGAAACATCTGTGCAGCCCCATGGTGGGACAAGAGCCTGGATCTGGTTGAACATGAATAAGAGGACCCTGGTGCCATATCAGCTATTCCCCTCCTCCCCATAAACATTATCTATGTTTCTGTATTAAAGCAGTGCCAGTCTACCAAGCGTGACTCTCAACACATCCTTTGACCAAGGCAGCCAACATAAGTCTTTACTGTTGGCATCTTGGCAGAGATTTTATTTTATTTTTTAAGTTATTAGACAGCCTTTGTGAATAGGATTTAGTGTTTAGTTATAACACATTTGTGAATAATTTCTTCTTGGCGTGAGTCCACGGTAGAAGGAGGAAGGCGGTACAGAAGCTTTGGCCAAATCTAATATGCACAACTGCACTTGGAAGCTACACATTGTGCACTTAAAGCTCAACTGCCAGCATGCTTTCAGAATCTGGCTCTGTGACTGTCCTGTCACATTCAGGCCCTGTGACTAATTGTCATTATACAATCGGAGACTCAGTAGAGGTTTAATTATACTGTTTTACCAAAAAAAAAAAAAGAGTACACAGTTTGGGTTGAAGCTGGATGTGTTTTTGTAGTATTTTCTGCTTCCAGTTACCAAAACATTTAAGCGTACACTTGGCTGTGAACGTTCTCGGTCATCTAGCTCATCGTAAACCATAGGTGCTAAAGAAGGCAACTGGACTTGCTTGAAATCCTTGAAGATGTTTCGCCTCTCATCTGAAAGACTTCTTCAGTTCTGTCTGACTAGTGGGGAGTTCCAGGTATTTATCCTCTAATACACCAAAAGCAACCCTAAGGAAAGTTGTTGAGGTCACATGGGTCATTGACCCTCTTGGTCATCCCGTAGGAGGTTGGAGTCACCGGAGGCCGGGTGTGAACGGTATTAGCAGCCTAGAGGGTTCTTAAGGCCAATTTATGCTGACAACCCAGTCCTCGCAGACGGTGTCGCAGATAGCGTCTGCGTAGCCCCCCCACCATCGCAGACGCTCTGCGTGCACCTCCCAAAAATTGTGACCACCGCAGAAGCCTTGCAGACAGCGTCGCAGACAAGAGGGCTCCGATTGGTCCACTCTACATCCGCTGTACACGCACTTCCGCTTCCCTACTTTCCCGGTTTTTGTTTTCACGACCGGCATTTTTAAAAACACGAGCGAAGATGGAGCAGCATGAAGAGCGGTTGATTGAGGAAGTACGTACATCTATACGACTCCAGTTCTAGTCATTATAAAAAAAAAGTTCTAGTCATTATAAGTAACCGGAGGATAAACACTCCACTAACCACACCCACCAACTACTCCTAGCGACTTCGCGCCCCCTTGCGTTGTGCCGGTGAATAACATTGCGCATGCCTATTACTCCCCACTCAACGATAAATTACAACTGTCTGCAAAAAGCTATCTGCGAAAGCCTTGTCGCAAGAGCATGCGGAGGCCTTTAGGGTGATCTGTGGGTCGTTGGCTGTCTGTCATCATGTGAGTCATTGAAGTCAGCTGAGTCTTGGTGTGGATGTGTATTCAGTTTTCTGGGAAGTGTGCCAAGGACTGCATTGTAGGTGGCTGATAAGTGGTGTCTCAGACCACCTCCTCTGTTCAGTGACTGTCATTCCAGGTTGACGAAGATGGCTTTTTTTTTTTTTAACTCCTCTTTCAAACCACCAATCTTCTCTGGCTAGAATCTGTACATTGCAGTCTTGAAATGAGTGTCTTTTGTTATTGAAATGAAGATAGACTGCAGAGTCCTGGCCTGAGGAACTGGTTTGAAAGAGGAGTCAAAGAAGCCATCTTTGTCAACCTGGAACGACCATCACTGAACAGAGGAGGTGGTCTGAGACACCACATATCAGCCACCGACAATACAGTCCTTGGTACACTTCCCAGAAAACTGAATACACATCCACACCAAGACTCGGCTGACTTCAATGACTCGCATGATGGCAGAGAGCAAGAGCCGGTGACCCACAGATCACTCTAACAACCTCCTCTAGGCTGCCGACACCGTTCACACCCGGCTTTCAGTGACTCCAACAACCTACAGGATGACGGAGAGTGTCAACAACCCATGTGACCTCAATGACTCTCCTTAGGGTTGGTTTTGGTCCACTAGAGGATAAATACCTGGAACTCCCCCCTAGTCAGACAGAACTGAAGAAGCTTTTCGGATGAGAGGTGAAACATCTTAAAGGATTTCAAGCAAGTCCAGTTGCCTTCTTTAGCACCGACTGTTTAAGCGTACACTTCACTTCCATAATAATGAATGAGTCGGTTAATTTGAATGATTCTGTAAAGTGTGATTCAGATTATATTTGTATAGCATTCCCTATCCTTCCTTTCGTCAACACCTCTATTTTTTTTTAATATTGTAACATGATAAACTCTTATGATGCAATAACGCTTTCTTGTCACACATTCAATCCTAAGTCAGTTTTTCCAGTGCTGTGTCTCAAATCACTCTCATTCCCTACTCACTATCTAGGGAATTCTATATAGAGGACTATATAGTGAGCTCATTGGTAAAATGAAAAAAGAAAAAAAACACTTTGGGACACTACTCCTCTGTGTCGTCATTACTGTCGCACAATTAAAACGTGCCAGATCAGTCGGCTGGTGGGTTTTCAAAATGATAAACATGCATGTATTTTTGTGATTAAATCCATATTATACTGAACGCATTTCCCACATTAATCAATACAATGTACTTTGTCTGCTGCATCTTTATTTTAAATCAAGGCTGAATACTTTCTTCTTTGCCGCTGCCTTTTATTAAATCAAATTTGAGGCTTTTGATTAATTCCTAGCTCTGCACTGTAACTTTTTTTTTTCTTGTATTTTAACAGTCTTATTTTAGCTTTTTCTATTCTCGTACTATTTTTAATTGCACTTGAATGTCCGTTAGGGGCGGCATGGTGGTGTAGTGGTTAGCGGTGTCGCCTCACAGCAAGAAGGTCCGGGTTCGAGCCCCGTGGCCGGCGAGGGCCTTTCTGTGCGGAGTTTGCATGTTCTCCCCGTGTCCGCGTGGGTTTCCTCCGGGTGCTCCGGTTTCCCCCACAGTCCAAAGACATGCAGGTTAGGTTAACTGGTGACTCTAAATTGACCGTAGGTGTGAATGTGAGTGTGAATGGTTGTCTGTGTGTCAGCCCTGTGATGACCTGGCGACTTGTCCAGGGTGTACCCCGCCTTTCGCCCGTAGTCAGCTGGGATAGGCTCCAGCTCGCCTGCGACCCTGTAGAACAGGATAAAGCGGCTACAGATAATGAGATGAATGTCCGTTTGTTTCTTCCTCTATCCATTCACCCCAACACACTACAATATTACTGCTATTTTCGCGCCACAACTTATAAATTTGTCTCGTGCCCGTTGTCGTAAGGAAAAACAAACTACTGCGTTACTCAATCTAAAATACTTAACCGTCCTTATGAAACTGCTTTTCTTTCAGCGCGACCGCAATGCATGATGGTGTATATATTGCTTGGTTAGTGACCATCGGTTGTACACTACTTTTCACGGTGCATTGTGGGATACTACGAGTCCACTATATACCGTAGGGTGTAATAATTCTCACTATATAGTCCACTATATAGTAAGTAGTGAGTGATTTTGGACACGGCGCAGATCTTCAAAGTTTGACCATTTTCGTGCTTTCATGAAATGCTCTGCACACTCGGACGGCCCAGTGGTGTATTGGCTAGCACGGTCACCTCACACAAGGTGCTCCGAGTTTGAACCTCACGGTTGACGGGGGCCTTTCTGTGTGGAGTTTGGATGTTCTCCCCGTGTCCGTATGAGTTTCCTCCCACTGTTCAAAGGCATGCAGATTAGGTCAAACGCCCAGCCACTGGGGTTTCACGAGCCAGTGTATACTTGGTGCTAGTCCCAAGATGGACCCGGATAGATTGGGGAGGGTTGCGTCAGGAAGGGTATCCGGTGTAAAAACCTATGCCAAATCAAATATGTGGATCACAGTGATCATCTGTGTGTGGCGACCCCTAACTGGAACAGCCGAAAGAAGACAACGACTAGTCTGCACGCTCGGAGGAATTCCCATGGGAGAAAATCATCTCAAAAACATTATGCAAAATTCAGGGTGACTTTTTTTTTTAAAAATCCTGTAATTTTATATGCAAATGAGATGGGCCCACTTCAAAGTAAACACCTCCATCACTGTGTTTGGTTTGTACTGCATGCAAAATAAAAGTTTTTTTGTTTGGTTGGTTGTTTTTTCTTTTGTATGGTCTTAAAATAAAAATCATTAATAGTAGGTTTGGTCCTACTATTCCAGATGCAGACCCTTTTTGCGTTTGATGAAGAGGAGATGGAGATGAGGAATAAAGTGGTTGAAGACCTAAAAACAGCACTTCGCACTCAGCCCATGAGGTAAGGAGCATCTCTTAAATGGAAACTCCTCTCTGATACACATTACACAGTATGATTGTATTGAAATGTTTGTGATGTAATTCGTGACTCTGGTGCTAACATATTGGGTGGATGCTGTATTTTTGTTATTCCTGTAAGAGGTAGCGGTTGTCTGCTGTTCTGATGAACCTCCCATACACTTGTCTGGAAGAACAGCATGTTTTCGTTTGGCCTTTAAAGACGTTTAAAAGTGTTTACAAAAAAACTAGTGTTAATTCAAGGATAAATAACATTTACGGAAAAGAAGGAGGGGGGAGAGAGGGGGAAGAAGGAGGGGGAGAGGGAAGAAGTTCAAGTTTTATTTGTCACGTATAATTACAAGTAATTACAGTGAAATTCTTATGTACCTTAGGTCGTTGAGAGTATAAAAATATATAGATAAGATAAATTAAAAACAATAGAAATAAAGGAGGGAAAAAAAAACTATATTAATGAGTGGAAACATGGCAGAGATGTGGTGATTGTGTGGTTACGAGTCCTTAGAAGTCCAAAGTGCAGTAGTGCATAGTATACCCCTTTTCCACCAAATCAGTTCCAGGGCTGGTTCGGGGCCGGGGCTGGTGCTGGTTCACAACTCGTTCAACTTGCGAGCCAGCTGAGAACCAGTTTGCTTTTCCATAGCTCACGGTGCTAAGGGAAGACACGTCATTACGTCGCTGTATACGTCATTACGTCGCTGTATACGTCAGTTACGTCGCTACGTTTGCATAAACCTTGGCGCGAATATCGAAGCAAAAACAACACGGAAGAAGCAACAACAATAATAATAATGGATGACTTCGCGTTTGTACAGCTGCTGCTTCTCGTCGCTTAAAATGGCGATCTTTCGCGGTCTTGTTGTTGTTGGTCTTAACACCCCCCCCGCTGACATAAGCAGTTCTTTCCTCTGGCCCAGCAGAGAGTTGGTGCTAGCCTGGAACCGGTTTTTCTGGCCCCAGAGCCAGTTCCTTGTCAGTGGAAACAGAAAACCCGGTTCCAAACTAAGCACTGGGCCCGAACCAACCCTGGAACTGCTTTGGTGGAAAAGGGGCAGTAGTGTACCTTGTTATCATTATGAAGAGTTCAACAGTCTGATGGCCTGAGGGAAGAAGCTCCTCCTCATCTTTTCACTGTTGGCCGTCAGCTGTCGATAGCGTCTCCCTGAAGGCAGCAGGGAGAGCAGTCTAT
The DNA here is from genome assembly GCF_027579695.1 of Neoarius graeffei. Classification (NCBI taxonomy): domain Eukaryota; kingdom Metazoa; phylum Chordata; class Actinopteri; order Siluriformes; family Ariidae; genus Neoarius; species Neoarius graeffei. The sequence continues at coordinate 74,410,086 of NC_083579.1, forward strand.
TATTTGGGTGGCTGGGGTCGCTGGCGATCTTCCTGGCTCTGTCCCTGCAGCGGTTGGAATAAATGTCCTGCAGGTTAGGGAGGGTGGTCCTGATGGTTCTCTCAGCAGAGCGAACCACCCTCCTGTGAGCCAGCTGGTCTCTCCTGGTGGTGCTTCCCATCCAGTTAGTGATGCTCCCACTCAGGACACTCTCAATAGTGCAGGAGTAAAAGTTCCTTAGTACCCTGAGTGGGAGTTTGAAGTCCTTCAGTCTCCTTAAGAAGTAGAGGCGCTGACGGCCTTTCTTAACCAGGGTGTTGGTGTGACAGGACCAAGAGAGGTCCTGTGAGATGTAGACACCCAGGTATTTTAAATTGTCCACTCTCTGTACCTGGGCCCCGTTGATGCAGATGGGTTGGAGGTTCCTCTGCTGCTTCCTGCTGAAGTCCACTATCAGCTCCTTCGTTTTACTGATGAGTGTGAGGTTGTTCTCCTCACTCCAGTCCACAAGATATTTAATCTCGGTCCGGTAAGCAGACTCATCGTTATTGGAGATGAGGCCCACCACAGCTGTATCATCAGCCAACTTAATGATGGTGTTGGAGTCGAAAGTGGCCATACAGTCATGAGTGTACAGGGAGTACAGCAAAGGGCTCAGAACGCATCCTTGGGGGGAACCAGTGTTGAGGGTGAGGGGAGATGAAGTTTGGCGGCCTACACATACCACCTGTGATAAAAGGGGCAAGGGGGAAGAAAGGGGGGAGGAGCATGTCAGCGTCCTATCCGTGTACCTCATGTCTCATTCACATGTTAGACAGCACCTAACATTATTATAATGAATGGAAACCACTAACATGGCTACTGTTGGTACTCTCAGCTCCGGAGTAGCTCTCGGGTTTACGGTTATTTAGCAGAAAAGTCTTTTAGCACAAGTTCTAAAGTCTCATCACACCTCTATGTTCTTTAGCACAAGATCCAAGAACACTTGATCTTTATTACGAATACTTACTGATCATATTTAAAGATGTTTGATGGCTTTTTTTTTCTGAAAGTTGCCGAGATTCCATTAGAAAACGTGCG